>NC_041381.1:181675606-181682925 GCF_002162155.2 Triticum dicoccoides
TTAGTGAGAAGAGAGAGGGGCGGCCAGGAAGGGCCGCGCGCCCCCTCTCCCTTTGGTCCGAATTGGACTAGGAGGAGGGCGGCGCCCCCCTCTTTCCTTCCCCTCCTCTCCCCTTCCTTCCCCTCCTAGTAGGAGTAGGAAAGGAGGAGTCCTACTCCTACTAGGAGGAGGACTCCTCCTCCTGGCGCGCCCAACAAGGGCCGGCCGGCCTCCCCCCTCCCTCCTTTATATACAGGGGCAGGGGGCACCCCATAGACACACAAGTTGATCTACGGATCGTTCCTTAGCCGTGTGCGGTGCCCCCTCCACCATATTCCACCTCGGTCATATCGTCGCGGAGTTTAGGCGAAGCCCTGCGCCGGTAGAACATCATCTTCGTCACCACGCCGTCGTGCTGACGGAACTCTTCCCCGAAGCTTTGCTGGATCGGAGCCCGGGGATTGTCATCGAGATGAACGTGTGCTGAACTTGGAGGTGCCGTACGTTCGGTGCTTGGATCGGTCGGATCGTGAAGACGTACGACTACATCAACCGCGTTGTCATAACGCTTCCGCTTACGGTCTACGAGGGTACGTGGACGAACACTCTCCCCTCTCGTTGCTATGCCATCACCATGATCTTGCGTGTGCGTAGGAAATTTTTTGAAATTACTACGTAAACCAACACATATACCCTCCGTTCAAGGAGAGAGAGGTTCCCCATCCTTTGTTCTGTGCAGTCCTGCTCTCGGCGGTTATACCGGTTCTGTGAGCGGTTGTACCGCTGGCCGGTAGTTCCGGTCTTACCACCACCCGTTGTACCGCTCTAGGGTTACTCCCTTCTATACCGGGTGCGGTTGTAGACCGGTGGTGGAACGGTAGTTTCGGTTTTCATTGATAAACCAGTACTACCGGTGTTCACGGCGGTAGTACCGTCTCGGACCCCACCACCCAGGAACTGTTGGCCCAGCGGTTGTTCCGGTCTAACCTCTGCTCCAACTACCGGCCTGAGGGGTTTACTTTCTGTATATAGCCCGGTAGTTAAGCGGTGGTTGTGCGGTAGTTCCGGTTGGTTCCGATAAACCGGTACTACCGGGTGCGCCACCAGAAGTTCCGCTCCTATGCGTTTCTACACATAACGGTTGGATCTTGGGGGGCCTATTTAAGGAGGTGCTTCTCCTTCCTCCCACCTACCTCTGCGCTCTCTCACTCCTCCATTACTGCCATTAAAGCTCTCTTGCCCAATCTCTCTCTCTCTAGCCACTCAAACTCGTTGATTTGCTAGGAATTGAAGGAGGAGACCTAGATCTACACTTCCACCAAAGGATATTTGCTTCCCCCATACTTTGTTGTGTGGATTTTGTTACTCTTGGGTGCTTGGGCGCACTAGACGGAAGAGGTCACTTCGGAGCCACATTCCATTGTGGTGAAGCTCCGGGGTTTCATTGGGAGCCTCCAATTAAGTTGTGGAGAGAGCCTCAACCTTGTTTGTAAAGGTCCAGTTGCCGCCTTCAAGGGCACCAATAGTGGAATCATGGCATCTCGCATTGTGTGAGGGCGTGAGGAGAATACGGTGGCCCTAGTGGCCTCTTGGGGAGCATTGTGCCTCCACACCGCTCCAACGGAGACGTACTTCCCTCTAAAAGGAAGGAACTTCAGTAACACATCCTCATCTTCACCGGCTCCGCTCTTGGTTATCTCATGCCTTTAATTGTGCAAGCTTATTTGTGTTATATCCCTTGCTTGCTTGTGTGCTTGTTGTTGTTGCATCATATAGGTTGCTCACCTAGTTGCATATCTAGACAACCTACTTTGATGCAAAGTTTAATTTGGTAAAGAAAAGCTAAAAATTGTTAGTTGCCTATTCACCCCCCCCCCTCTAGTCAACTATATCGATCCTTTCAATTGGTATCAGAGCCTCGTCTCTTTATTAAGGACTTTGCCGTCCAAAGAGTATGGTTGACACCGTAGACGGTGGGGAGGAGCACTCATGTGTGAATCCGAGCTCGTCTATGGCCGATGGGGGAACCGCGGTCTCTCGTGAGAAATTCAATGTGGCTTTGGACACATTGAAAACCTCCATGACGACCAAGGTTGAAAGCATGTTTAATAAATTCTTAGAAGGGCTTAAATTATCCACTGCACCTTTGAAACTGGGCGATCCCACTAACAAGGTGACGGATGCTAACTCCGACAAGGGGGAAGCTACTAGTGAAAAGGCTCCTTCTTCTAGTGGTAAAAATGGCGCCGACATCTTTGCCCATGTGGAACCCCCACTTGTTTATGGTGGACCGATTCCTTCCACCCATTTGAATCATGCCGGCCCTCCCCCTAAGATTATGAAAAATGAGGACTTTGATTCTTGGTTTTATCGCTTCAAGCATCATTTAAATCATGTGAATACTAATCTTTGGAGAATTATTGAAGAAGGTTTCTATCCACATGACCGAAGAAACTTCACCCCTAGAAAAGCCGTGGATAATCAATTCAATGAGAATGCTCTCTTCATCATCCAAGATGCAATTCCACCCGAAGATCTCCCTCATCTTCGACCCTTCGCCATGGACAAAAAAGCATGGCATTGTGTTGTTTCCCTCTACAAGGGAAGCGCTAGCATTCAACACTCCAACTATGAAGTGGTGCAAGATGAAGCCGATGAGTTTGCAATGAAAGAAGATGAAGAACCTCGTGAGCTCTTTCGGAGAGTAACCAAACTCGCGGTCTCACTCCGAGATCACGGGAGCAAGGACACGGATGACAATTGGATCAAGCGCAGATTCCTCAAGGCAATGATGCCTTACCACAAGGACATGTCCTCAGTCATTCGTCAAAGGCCGGACTTCCACTCCTTGTCCTCAAGTGAAGTGTTGGATGAGTTTGTGGCGATGATCATCTTGGACAACACCGCCGACAATGCGGTGTTACACTCTCAAAGAGCAAAGAAGCCCAACCTTGCCTTGAAGGCCAAGGTTAGTGTGGAAGAAGAGGATGATGAGGAAGAAGATGAGAGCAATCTCGAAGATACCAAGTACAATTATCATGAACACATGGCTCTTGCTTCAAGGCAATTTTGGAGCAAGAAGAACTCAAGGTCAAGCTTCAACAATAATAACTCAAGTAGCTTCAAGGGCAAGCAACGTGTGAGAACATGTTACAATTGTGGAAATGTTAGCCATTTTGTTGCGGAGTGCCCTTATGAGAAGAGGGAAGACAATGGTGGCAAGCTCATCCGAAAAGACAAAGCCAAGTCTTTCCCTAACAAGAACAACTTCACCAAGAAGACTCCAACTAGAGGGTTGGTGGTTCAAGAAGAATACCATGAGGATGATGATGATGATGAAGATAGTGAAGCCATGGCCATGGCCTCCGTTGCCATTGCCACAACTCCTCGGGTGTCCCTCTTCGACTCACCCAACGAGAACATCACCGCCAAGTGCCTCATGGCTAAAGCCACCAACAAGGTAACCCCCAACATCAAAACCACCATCATCACTAATCCCTCCTTGACGGATTGCATTGATGAAAGTGAGGGGTCTAATGAGGAAGTGAATGAATTTGAGTCTTTTATGAGTAAGCTCAAAGGCAAATCCAAGAAGCACGTTATTGCTCTCTTGGAACAACTTGGTGAAGCCAATGACATGATCGAGGCTCATGAAGAAACCATCTCTAAGATGGAAGGTCATAGTCGTGACTATGCCGATGAGATATCGGATCTCTCTAATGCTCTTGAGGAAGAGGATGTGCATCGTTTGGTGCTTGAGGAGTCACACAACAATGACCATGCTAAATTGAAGAAAGATCTTGATCATGCTCTTGTTGTATCTCGTGTGCTAAATTTCGAGAAGGCTAAACTTGGGGTTGACCATGCTAAACTCAAGGAGGAGTTTGATATACTCGACAAGGCCCACAAGGTCTTGAAGGGTGCTCATGCTAGCCTCAAGGAGTCTCATGATCAACTCCAAGTGAAGCTAACCAAGTAAAAAGCCACCTTTCCTCATATGGTATTAATTGATAATGCAAATGCTACTAACCCATGTTGTGAGCATGTGCACCTTCTGGAGGAGAATGCCAAGTTGAAGGAGCAACTTGAGAAAGGCCTTGTAATGTGCATACAAGGTGAGAAGAACCTCAATGACCTTTTGAGAAATCAAAAGGAAGTTGTGGCCAAGGAGGGAGTTGGGTTCGCACCCAAGTCCAAGAAAAAGAAGAACAACAACAAGACCAAACGACCTCCCCCTCTCAAGCAAACTTTTGTGAAGGAGGGAGAGGGTGCTCCTAAGGAGAAGAAGAACGATGTGAAGGGTTGTGATATCAAAAAGGGCAATGCCACTCCTTCCAACAAAGCTAGCGACTTTAACCCATCTTATCTGTTGTGTCGTGCTAGTGATGGGCATGTTTATGCTAAATTTGTTGGTTCTCCTTATGAGTACATTGAATGTTCTATTTGGGTTCCTAAGACCCTTGTTACTAACATCAAAGGACCCATTACAAAATGGGTACCTAAAACCAAGCATTGATCTCTTGTAGGTTTTTGCTTCAGGTGGGGGATCATGGTTGCTCGATAGTGGAGCCACAAATCATATGACCGGAAGCAGGGACTTGGCGGTGGACGTGCACATGATCCCTTTTATGCCCATCAACATCGAGTGGGGTGATGCCTCGTCTTCTAAGGTATTGGGTCTTGTCAAGGTTGTCATTTCTCATGATCTAATGATCAAGAAAGTCATGCTTGTTGAGTCCCTTTCTTACAATCCACTTCCCGTTCGTCAACTTGCACTCATGGGTTTTGCCACTTTCTTTGATATTGATACCGTGGCCCTCTTGTGGAGAAAGACTCTTAAAGTAGCCTTTGTTGGGCATGTCGAGAACGGTCTCTATGTGATTAACTTTTCGGAGCGACCCACTAAGACCGCGACATGCCTAATGGCTAAAGTTGATGTGGGATGGCTTTGGCATCGCCATTTAGCCCACGTCAATATGAGATCTTTGCAAAGTCTTCTCAAGGGGGACCATGTCCGTGGACTAACAAATGTTAATTTTGCCAAAGATCGTGCTTGCAGTGCTTGTATCGAAGGAAAGCTACATGAGAAGTCTCACCCTCCCACGACTATCATCTACTCGAAGAGACCCTTGGAGCTCCTTCACATGGATATCTTTGGGCCGACATTCTTTGATAGTCTTGGAGGTAGAAAGTATTGTTTGGTGATTGTGGATGATTATTCAAGTTACACTTGGGCATATTTCTTCAAGAGGAAGAGTGAGACTCAACAAACCGTCATCAACTTTGCAAATGAAGCTCAACGTCAACATGATGCAAAGATCTTGACAATAAGGAGTGACAACGGCACCGAGTTCAAGAACTACACCTTGGATGAGTTTCTTAGTGATGACGGGATCAAGCATCAATATTCTTCACCTTATACCCCTCAACAAAATGGTGTTGCGGAGAGGAAAAACCGGACGTTGATGGATGCGGCAAGGACCATGATGGCGGAGTTCAAGTCTCCATACAACTTTTCGGCTGAAGCCATCAACACCGCGTGTCATGCATCAAATCGGCTCTATCTCCGCAAAGGCTTGAACAAGACTCCATATGAGATACTCACCGGTAACAAGCCCAACCTCAAGTACTTTCGGGTGTTCGGGTGTAAGTGTTTCATTCTCAAGAAAGGTGTTCGTTTGTCTAAATTTGAGGCTAGAGCTTATGAGGGCATATTTGTTGGTTATGCTACAAACTCTCATGCTTACCGTGCCCTCAATAAGTCCACGGGACTTATTGAGGAGACATGTAATGTGGAGTTTCATGAGAATAACGGCTCCGAAGTGGAGCAAAGTTGTACTTGTGATGTGGGTGATGAAATTCATCCCCAAGCCATAAGAAGAATGGGTGTTGGTCATATCCTACCCATTGAGGAACCCCTTGTGGCCGAAGGAGGACAATGCTCCACTCAAGTGGAGCCATCACCAACCCAAGGCCCACACGCTTCCGAAGAACAAAGTGAAGGCCCCCAACCTCGTGAACAAGATCAAGGGCAAGATCAACCTCAAGATGGTGGTGAACCACCAAATGATGCCCAAGGTCAAGTTCTCCCCCCTCAAGCAAGGTCAAGATCAAGAGCAAGCTCAAGATCAAGAACAAGCTCAAGACGGTGCTCAAGATGATCAAGTTACCCCTCCTCTTTTCACATCCAAGGAGGAATTAGAGCGTCGTGCCGCGAAGATTGCTTCCAAGCTCACTACGAAAGGTCATCTCATGGAGAATGTGGTTGGAAGCCTAAGAAAAGGGGTAAGCACTCGTAGATAATTAGCAAACTATTGTGAACATCACGCGTTTATCTCTTGTGTTGAACCCCAAAAGGTCTATGACGCGCTCGAAAATCCGGATTGGCTCAATGACATGCATGAAGAACTCAACAACTTCGAGTACAACAAGGTGTGGAGATTGGTGCCAAGGCCATCGGGGAACCACAATGTCATTGGAACCAAGTGGATATTCAAGAACAAGCAAGATGCTCATGGGACCATCGTTGGCAACAACGCTAGGTTGGTAGCACAAGGCTACTCCCAAGTCGAGGGTATCGACTACGGTGAACCTTTGCTCCCGTTGCTCGCCTTGAATCCACTCGTTTGTTGATTGCTTACGTGTAACATCCCAAAATTTTCCAAATTTTGGAATGTTAATAATAAGATATTTTTGATTGAATTGCTATGATTTTCATGGGAAATTAAAAACTTTTGATTCTTGTTTCAAATATTTCAATCCAATTGCTTTTATTTTGGACATCTATGAAATATTTTTGAAACCACAAATAAAAAATGGAGTGAGAATAAAATGACTTTCTCAAAATGTGGTGGAAGAATATTTATGTGAAGTTCTTTGAAATTTTAGTTCCATCTGAACTTGGATCTTAATTGGAGTTTTAGTGCCATTTAAATATTTCCAAATTATTCAAACAAAACAAAATTTAATGAGATGAGATAATATGACTTCTCCAATGATATATTTGGAAATATTTAAAATGGTACATTTATCCTTTTGTGAACATGCAAAACTCAAAATTGATTCTTTTTAGTAAATCAATTATGTCCATAAAGCATTAATAGTAGTTCGTGCACAGAATTTATTTTATTAAATTCTGAAAACTAATTTTCTTGGACTCTAAATAATATAATGTAGACATTTTTTTTAAGTAAACCTTTTGTGCACGTACTTATGTACATAAATATATTTCAATCGTAATTCCTAAACTATCTAGCTTGACCCAGTATATTTCTCTCTCTAAATATCGGACATGCGCGAGACAGCAGCACAGCACAACCCACCTTGTTTTTTTTTGTTTT
>NC_041381.1:181683408-181808327 GCF_002162155.2 Triticum dicoccoides
CTCTCCCTCTCCCCGAAACTCCTCGGAACGGACCCCCCTCGCCTCCCTCGACCCCTCCCATCCCTCAGTGCGCCTAGCAGACTCCCATAGTGGCCATTACAAGGCAGAGGAACAGCCACCATTAAGAACCACCATCTGCTCGAATTCTGACCTCCCCCTCTCCTATAAATAGCACCCATAGGCGCACCTAACATCCCTCATCCCCTCCTGATAAAACCCCTCTCTTCCTCGCCCTCCTCTGAGAGCAATTGCTCGTGGGAGTTCGTAAGCTCCGGCGGCCGCCCCACGCCGCCACGGGACGAGACCGAGCCCGGGACATTGCCAAATGAACTTCCCCCGAGTTTCTCTACGTTGTTCATACAGTCGTTGACACCGGAGACTTCTCTTCTCCAACTCCGATGATACTCCGGCGGTCATAGCCGCCAAACTCCGGTGAGCATCCAGCACCTTTCTGTTTCTAATTACAAAACGGTATCCTCCAATAACAGCATGACACGTGGCAGATTAATTTTATTCCCGTAATTCAATTCAGATGTTTATCCAAACTTCAAAATATCGTATCTCTCAAACCGTATGTCCGATTTTAACAAATAATATATCCCCGGATTCGTTGGAACATCTAGTTTATTTTGAAATTCTGAAATTTCACTTTTGAGCAAACTAAAATTTAGTTTTGATTTAAATACTAATTTAAGTATTTTTGCTATATCTTTTAATCTATAATTCATATGAAAATGTTTAATATATGAAAATTTGTCTTTGGAACCATACCAATCTGCTAGAAATCATAGATTAATTTTTTCAGCAAGCTTTAGTTGCTGTTTTAGCCCAACACCAACTCATCAAACTAAAATTGTTTCATTGTTAAAAACCATTAGATAGATCCCTAGAAACCTCTCTGGTCATATGCCATCACTATACAAATTTGGACTTAGGAAATATTACATAAATTTTGTAACATAAACCTTATACCATCAACTCCATCTATCATTTTCATTGGACCCAAGTCAAATATTCCAATCAAACCCATTATAGACTTTGTCATAGAACCTTGCCTCACAATCCTTCAACCATGATCCTAACTTGTATCAATTTGATCCAACCGCGGAATATGATTTATGTCATATTTTCAATCAAGCCAACTTGATCCATCTCAACCCTGCCACGCCATAGTAACTAGCTTAATAATAGTAATAACTAAATAATTGTATTGTTAATTGTATCTTTTATTTGGATGTTGTTTTGCTCGTGTTAAAGTACTTTATTTATCGCTAGATATATCGTAACGAGAAGGCGAGACGACAACGAGTAGAATATTTCATCGTCAGGAATTCAGGCAACTTGCAAATTGATCATGCTTTGACCTATGTTTTCATATTATGCATAATCCTTTGTATTTTAGTGCTATGCATGTTTTACAAAAGTTTTGCAAATTATTATTACTAGCTAGAGCCATAGGTTCAAGACTTGCAACCATGCTTGGCCACGCTTGCACAAAATGGGTGGGATGAAAACCAAAATTGTTTTGAACCTTTAAACTTGCCTCTTTTGGGGCAACATTTTGTGAAATCTATTGAAAAACAAAACTATATATTATTTTATCTTCTACTCCCTGGACGGAATGGTATTGACGGGAGCGTCTACAAGTGATTGCGCCCATCGGGGTCTTGCAGTGAATGCGCCCGACTGGGGTCTTACACACAGGTTTTTGGTGGGGACTGCCGTCCAGGGGAACGAGATCTTCCAAGTACAGTTTGATGTAGCTTCCAGTACAGCCACGTGCTATTATGGGCTCTGGCTTAGCTTAGTACTAACGGGAAACACTTACCTTAGGACCGTCATCGGAGAGGGGCTTTCATTGCCTAAGTTGCGGGCGGCTTGGTCAGGTATAGGGGCCTGTTATGGAAAGGCTTCGTCACACTTTTCTCCTAGTCGTACACCCAAGTGTGTAACGGTAAATGGGGTTGGTTGTGTCATGTGGGGAACGTGTACGACCTCTATAGAGGGTTAAACCTAATCGATTAGTCGTGCCCCCGATTACGGACAAATTTGAGCAACTGAAGACTTGGACTGAAGAAGAATGTCCCCTCTCTTTTCTAAAAGTCTGTTTTAAGGGAAGGGAAAGAATGAGCACAGTGAATGTGTTTCACTTAAACCATATTTATGTTTTACCAAAATTTGGAGAATGAGCACTGGTGCGTATATCCATGTGTCTCACTCCTATATTTTATACTAAAAACTATTTTTTATTATTATTTAAAAAGTAGTTTACAAAATTTAGTATAGGAGAAAATTTGCTTTATGCAAAGGAAACCTTCACCAATAGTTACCCTGCATGTATAATTTGTTATACCTTTCTTTGCAACTTGCGAGTACATTCTACGTGTTGGGGAACGTAGTAATTTCAAAATTTTCCTACGCACACGCAAGATCATGGTGATGGCATTGCAATGAGAGGGGAGAGTGTCCGTCCATGTACCCTCATAGACCGTAAGCGGAAGCGTTATGACAACGCGGTTGATGTAGTCGTACGTCTTCACGATCCAACCGATCCAAGCACCAAACGTACGGCACCTCCGAGTTCAGCACACGTTCAGCTCGATGACGATCCCCGGGCTCCGATCCAGCAAAGCTTCGGGGATGAGTTCCGTCAGCACGACGGCATGGTGACGATGATGATGTTCTACCGGCGCAGGGCTTCGCCTAAACTCCGCGATGATATGACCGAGGTGGAATATGGTGGAGGGGGCACCGCACACGGCTAAGGAACGATCCATAGATCAACTTGTGTGTTATGGGGTGCCCCCCTGCCCCCGTATATAAAGGAGGGAGGGGGAGGTGCGGCCGGCCCCCAAGGGGTGCGCCTGGAGGAGTCCTACTCCCACCGGAAGTAGGACTCCCCCCTCTTGCCTTGTTGGAGAAGGAAAGGGGGAGGGGAAAGAGGAAGTGGGGCGCCGCCCCCCCCCCCTCTCCTTGTCCTATTCGGACTAGGGGGAGGGGGCGCACGGCCTGCCCTGGCCGGCCCTCCTCTTCTCCCTCATGGCCCACTAAGGCCCATTATCCCCCGAGAGGGTTCCGGTAACCCCCCGGTGTTTCGGTAAAATCCTGATTTCACCCGGAACCATTCCGATATCCAAATATAGGCTTCCAATATATCAATCTTTATGTCTCGACCATTTCGAGACTCCTCGTCATGTCCGTGATCACATCCGGGATTCCGAACAAACTTCGGTACATCAAAACTTATGAACTCATAATAAAACTGTCATCGTAACGTTAAGCGTGCGGACCCTACGGGTTCGAGAACTATGTAGACATGACCTAGAACCATTCTCGGTCAATAACCAATAGCGGGACCTGGATGCCCATATTGGTTCCTACATATTCTACGAAGATCTTTATCGGTCAAACCGCATAACAACATACGTTGTTCCCTTTGTCATCGGTATGTTACTTGCCCGAGATTTGATCGTCGGTATCCAATACCGAGTTCAATCTCGTTACCGGCAAGTCTCTTTACTCATTCCGTAATGCGTCATCCCGTAACCAACTTATTTGGTCACATTGCTTGCAAGGCTTATAATGATGTGCATTACCGAGAGGGCCCAGAGATACCTCTCCGACAATCGGAGTGACAAAACCTAATCTTGAAATACGCCAACTCAACATGTACCTTCGGAGACACCTGTAGTACTCCTTTATAATCACCCAGTTACATTGTGACGTTTGGTAGTACCCAAAGTGTTCCTCCGGTAAACGGGAGTTGCATATTTCTCATAGTTACAGGAACATGTATAAGTCATGAAGAAAGCAATAGCAGTATACTAAACGTGAAGGAAATATGCCCTAGAGGCAATAATAAAGTTATTATTTATTTCCTTATTTCATGATAAATGTTTATTATTCATGCTAGAATTGTATTAACCGGAAACATGATACATGTGTGAATACATAGACAAACATATAGTCACTAGTATGCCTCTACTTGACTAGCTCATTAATCAACAATGGTTATGTTTCCTAACCATAGACATGTGTTGTCATTTGATTAATGGGATCACATCATTAGGAGAATGATGTGATTGACATGACCCATTCTGTTAGCCTAGCACTTGATCGTTTAGTATGTTGCTATTGCTTTCTTCATGACTTATACATGTTCCTGTACCTATGAGAATTATGCAACTCCCATTTACCGGAGGAACACTTTGGGTACTACCAAACGTCACAACGTAACTGGGTGATTATAAAGGAGTACTACAGGTGTCTCCGAAGGTACATGTTGAGTTGGCGTATTTCGAGATTAGGTTTTGTCACTCCGATTGTCGGAGAGGTATCTCTGGGCCCTCTCGGTAATGCACATCTTTATAAGCCTTGCAAGCAATGTGACCAAATGAGTTGGTTACGGAATGATGCATTACGGAACGAGTAAAGAGACTTGCCGGTAACGAGATTGAACTAGGTATTGGATACCGACGATCAAATCTCGGGCAAGTAACATACCGATGACAAAGGGAACAACGTATGTTGTTATGCGGTTTGACCGATAAAGATCTTCGTAGAATATGTAGGAACCAATATGGGCATCCAGGTCCCGCTATTGGTTATTGACCGAGAATGGTTCTAGGTCATGTCTACATAGTTCTCGAACCTGTAGGGTCCGCACGCTTAACGTTACGATGACAGTTATATTATGAGTTTATGAGTTTTGATGTACCGAAGGAGTTCGGAGTCCCGGATGAGATCGGGGACATGACGAGGAGTCTCTAAATGGTCGAGACGTAAAGATCGATATATTGGACGACTATATTCGGAGTTCGGAAAGATTCCGAGTGATTCGGGTATTTTTCCGAGTACCGGAGAGTTACGGGAATTCGCCGGGGAGTATATGGGCCTTATTGGGCCATACAGGAATAGAGGAGAGAGGCCGAAAGGAAGGAGGCGTGCAGCCCCCCTCTGGTCTGAATTGGACAAGGGGTACGGCCCCCTTTTCCTTCCTCCTCTCCCCCTCTTTCCCCCTTCTCCTACTCCAACAAAGAAGGAGGGAGTCCTACTCCCGGTGGGAGTAGGACTCCTCTTGGCGCGCCCCTACTAGGCCGGCCGCCCCCTCCCCCCTTGCTCCTTTATATACGGGGGCAGGGGGGCACCTCTAGGCACAACAACAATTGATCCCTTGGATCTCTTAGCCGTGTGCGGTGCCCCCCTCCACCATAATCCACCTCCATAATATCGTAGCGGTGCTTAGGCGAAGCCCTGCATCGGTAGTACATCAAGATCGTCACCACGCCATCGTGCTGACGGAACTCTCCCTCGACACTCGGCTGGATCGGAGTTCGAGGGACGTCCTCGAGCTGAAGGTGTGCCAGGACTCGGAGGTGCCGTAGTTTCGGTGCTTGATCGGTCGGGCCGTGAAGACGTACGACTACATCAACCGCGTTGTTCTAACGCTTTCGCTTACGGTCTACGAGGGTACGTGGACTACACTCTCCCCTCTCGTTGCTATGCCATCACCATGATCTTGCGTGTGCGTAGGAAATTTTTGAAATTACTACGTTCCCCAACAGTGGTATCAGAGCCAGGTTTTATGCGTAGATGTCATCTGCACGAGTAGAACACAAGTGAGTTGTGGGCGATATAAGTCATACTGCTTACCAGCATGTCATACTTTGGTTTGGCGGTATTGTGAGATGAAGTGGCCCGGACCGACATTACGCGTACGCTTACGCGAGACTGGTTTCACCGCTACGAGCACTCGTTGCTTAAAGGTGACCGGCGGGTGTCCGTCTCTCTCACTTTAGCTGAATCGAGTGTGGCTACGCCCGGTCCTTGCGAAGGTTAAAACAGCACCAACTTGACAAACTATCGTTGTGGTTTTTGATGCGTAGGTAAGAACGGTTCTTGCTAAGCCCGTAGCAGCCACGTAAAACTTGCAACAACAAAGTAGAGGACGTCTAACTTGTTTTCTCAGGGCATGTTGTGATGTGATATGGTCAAGACGTGATGCTATATTTTATTGTACGAGATGATCATGTTTTGTAACCGAAGTTATCTGCAACTGGCAGGAGCCATATGGTTGTCGCTTTATTGTATGAAATGCAAACGCCCCGTAATTGCTTTACTTTATCACTAAGCGGTAGCGATAGTCGTAGAAGCAATAGATGGTGTAACGACAACGATGCTACGATGGAGATCAAGGTGTCGCGCCGGTGACGATGGTGATCACGACGGTGCTTCGAAGATGGAGATCACAAGCACAAGATGATGATGGCCATATCATATCACTTATATTGATTGCATGTGATGTTTATCCTTTATGCATCTTATCTTGCTTTGATTGACGGTAGCATTTTAAGATGATCTCTCACTAAAATTATCAAGAAGTGTTCTCCCTGAGTATGCACCGTTGCCAAAGTTCGTCGTGCCCAGACACCACGTGATGATCGGGTGTGATAAGCTCTACGTCCATCTACAACGGGTGCAAGACAGTTTTGCACACGCGGAATACTCAGGTTAAACTTGACGAGCCTAGCATATGTAGATATGGCCTCGGAACACGGAGACCGAAAGGTCGAGCGTGAATCATATAGTAGATATGATCAACATAGTGATGTTCACCATTGAAAACTACTCCATCTCACGTGATGATCGGTTATGGTTTAGTTGATTTGGATCACGTGATCACTTAGATGACTAGAGAGATGTCTGTCTAAGTAGGAGTTCTTAAGTAATATGATTAATTGAACTTAAATTTATCATGAACTTAGTCCTGGTAGTATTTTTCAAATTATGTTGTAGATCAATAGCTTGCGTTGTTGCTTTCATATGTTTATTTTGATATGTTCCTAGAGAAAATTGTGTTGAAAGATGTTAGTAGCAATGATGCGGATTGGATCCGTGATCTGAGGTTTATCCTCATTGCTGCACAGAAGAATTATGTCCTTAATGCACCGCTAGGTGACAGACCTATTGCAGGAGCAGATGCAGACGTTATGAACGTTTGGCTAGCTCAATATGATGACTACTTGATAGTTTAGTGCACCATACTTAATGGCTTAGAATCGGGACTTCAAAGACATTTTGAACGTCATGGACCATATGAGATGTTCCAGGAATTGAAGTTAATATTTCAAGCAAATACTCGAGTTGAGAGATATGAAGTCTCCAACAAGTTCTATAGCTAAAAGATGGAGGAGAGTCGCTCAACTAGTAAGCACGTGCTCAGATTGTTTGGGTACTTCAATCACTTGAATCAAGTGGGAGTTAATCTTCCAGATAAAATAGTGATTGACAAAATTCTCTAGTCACCATCACTAAGTTACTAGAACTTCGTGATGAACTATAGTATGCAAGGGATGACGAAAACAATTCTCGAGCTCTTCGTGATGTTGAAATAGACGAAGGTAGAAATCAACAAAGAGCATCAAGTGTTGATAATTGACAAGACCACTAGTTTCAAGAAAAGGGCAAAGGGAAAGAAAGGGAAACTTCAAGTAGAATGGCAAACAAGTTGTCATTCCTGTGAAGAAGCCCAAAGCTGGACCTAAGCCTGAAACTGAGTGCTTCTACTGCAAAGGAAATGGTCACTGGAAGTGGAACTACTCCAAATATTTGGTGCATAAGAAGGATGGCAAAGTGAACAAGGGTATATTTGATATACAGGTTATTGATGTGTGCCTTACTAGTGTTTATAGTAGCCCCTGAGTATTTGATACTTGTTCGGTTGCTAAGATTAGTAACTAGAAACAGGAATTACAGAATAAACAGAGACTAGTTGAGGGTGAAGTGACGATGAGTGTTGGAAGTGGTTCCAAGATTGATATGATCATCATCGCACACTCCCTATACTTTCAAGATTAGTGTTGAACCTAAATAAATGTTATTTGGTGTTTGCGTTGAGCATGAATATGATTTGATCATGTTTATTGCAATACGGTTATTCATTTAAAATCAGAGAATAATTGTTGTTCTGTTTAAATGAATAAAACCTTTGATGGTCATACACCCAATGAAAATAGTTTGTTGGATCTCGGTCGTAGTGATATACATATTCATAATATTGATGCCAAAAGATGCAAAGTTGATAATGATAGTGCAACTTATTTGTGGCACTGCCGTTTGGGTCATATCGGTGTAAAGCGCATGAAGAAACTCCATAAAGATGGATTTTCGGAATCACTTGGTTATGAATCATTTGATGCTTGCGAACCGTGCCTTTTGGGCAAGATGACTAAAAACTCCGTTCTCCGGAACAATGGAATAAGCTACTGACTTATTGGAAATAATACATACTGATGTATGCGATCCAATGAGTGTTCATGGTCGTGGCAAGTATCGTTATTTTCTGACCTTCACAAAATGATTTGAGCAGATATGGGTATATCTACTTGATGAAACATAAGTGTGAAATAATTCAAAGGTTCAAAGAATTTCAGAGTGAAGTGGAAAAATCATCGTAACAAGAAAATAAAGTTTCTACGATCTGATCACGGAGACGAATATTTGAGTTACGAGTTTGGTCTTCAGTTAAAACAATGTGGAATAGTTTCACAGCTCACGCCACCTGGAACACCACAATGTTATGGTGTGTCCGAACGTCGTAACCGCACTTTATTGGATATGGTGCGATCTATGATGTCTCTTATCAGTTTTACCACTATCGTTTTGGGGTTGTGCATTAGAGACAGCTGCATTCACGTTTAAAAGGGCACCATCTAAATCCGTTGAGACGACACCGTATGAATTATGGTTTAGCAGTAAACCTAAGCTGTCATTTCTTAAAGTTTGGAGTTGCGATGCTTATATGAAAAAAGTTTCAACCTGATAAGCTCAAACCCAAATCGGAGAAGTGCGTCTTCATAGAATACCCAAAGGTAACTATTGGGTACACCTTCTATCACAGATCCGAAAGCAAGATTCGTTGCTAAGAATGGATCCTTTCTAGAGAAGGAGTTTCTCTCGAAAGAAGTGAGTGGGAGGAAAGTAGAACTTGATGAGGTAATTATACCTTCTTCCTTATTGGAAAGTAGTTCATCACAGAAATCAGTTCCAGTGATTCCTACACCAATTATTGAGGAAGTTAATGATGATGATCATGAAACTTCAGATCAAGTTGCTACCAAACCTCGTAGGTCTTACAGAGTAAGATCCGCACCAGAGTGGTATGGTAATCCTGTTCTGGAAGTTATGTTACTAGACCATGACGAACCTACGAACTATGAAGAAGCGATGGTGAGCCCAGATTCCGCAAAATGGCTTGAGGCCATGAGATCTGAGATAAGATCCATGTATGAAAACAAAGTATGGACTTTGATTGCCTTGCTCAATGATCAGCAAGCCATGTTAAATAAATGGATCTTCAAGAGGAAGACGGGCACTGATAGTAGTGTTACTATCTACAAAGCTAGAATTGTCGCAAAAGGTTTTCGACAAGTTCAAGGTGTTGACTATGATGAGAGTTTTTCACTCGTATCTATGCTTAAGTCTGTCTGAATCATGTTAGCAATTGCCGCATTTTATGAAATCTGGAAAATGGATAAACAAACTGCATTCCTTAATGGTCTTCTTAAAGAAGAATTGTATATGATGCAACCAGAAGGTTTTGTCAATCCTAAAGGTGCTAACAAATTGTCCAAGCTCCAGCGATCCATCTATGGACTGGTGCAAGCATCTCGGAGTTGGAATATATGCTTTGATGAGTTGATCAAAGCATATGGTTTTATACAGACTTTTGAAGAAGCCTGTATTTACAAGAAAGTGAGTGGGAGCTCTGTAGCATTTCTAATATTATATGTGGACGACATATTGTTAATTGGAAATGATATGGAAATTCTGGATAGCATGAAAGGATACTTGAATAAGAGTTTTTCAAAGCAAGACCTCGATGAAGCTGCTTACACATTGAGCATCAAGATCTATATAGATAGATCAAGACACTTGATAAGATTTTTCAATGAGTACATACCTTGATAAATTTTTGAAATAGTTCAAAATGGAACAGTCAAACAAGGAGTTCTTGCCTGTGTTACAAGGTGTGAAGTTGAGTAAGACTCAAGACCCGACCATTGCAGAAAATAGAAAGAGAATGAAAAGTCATTCCCTATGCCTCAGTCATAGGTTCTATAAAGTATGCTATGCTGTGAACCAGACCTATTGTATACCTTGCTCTGTGTTTGGCAAAGGAATACAATTTTGATCTAATAAGTAGATCACTGGACATGGGTCAAGAATATCCTTAGTGAGGACTAAGGAGATGTTTCTCGATTATGGAGGTGATAAAAGAGCCCGTCATTAAAGTTACAACGATGCAAGCTTTTACACCAATCCAGATGACTCTAAGTCTCAATATGGATACATACTGAAAGTGGGAGCAATTAGCTAGAGTAGCTCCGTGCAGAGCACTGTAGACATAGAATATTTGCAAAATACATGCGGCTTTGAATGTGACAGAACCGTTGACTAAGCTTCTCTCACGAGCAAAACATGATCATACCTTAGTACTCTTTGGGTGTTAGTCACGTAGCAATGTGAACTAGATTATTGACTCTAGTAAACCCTTTGGGTGTTGGTCACATGACGATGTGAACTATGGGTGTTAATCATATACAGATATGAATATTGATGTTAAATCACATGGTGATGTGAACTAGATTATGGACTCTAGTGCAAGTGGGAGACTGAAGGAAATATGCCCTAGAGGCAATAATAAAGTTATTATTTATTTCCTTATTTCATGATAAATGTTTATTATTCATGCTAGAATTGTATTAACCGGAAACATGATACATGTGTGAATACATAGACAAACATATAGTCACTAGTATGCCTCTACTTGACTAGCTCATTAATCAACGATGGTTATGTTTCCTAACCATAGACATGTGTTGTCATTTGATTAATGGGATCACATCATTAGGAGAATGATGTGATTGACATGACCCATTCTGTTAGCCTAGCACTTGATCGTTTAGTATGTTGCTATTGCTTTCTTCATGACTTATACATGTTCCTGTAACTATGAGAATTATGCAACTCCCGTTTATCGGAGGAACACTTTGGGTACTACCAAACGTCACAACGTAACTGGGTGATTATAAAGGAGTACTACAGGTGTCTCCGAAGGTACATGTTGAGTTGGCGTATTTCGAGATTAGGTTTTGTCACTCCGATTGTCGGAGAGGTATCTCTGGGCCCTCTCGGTATTGCACATCTTTATAAGCCTTGCAAGCAATGTGACCAAATGAGTTGGTTACGGAATGATGCATTACGGAACGAGTAAAGAGACTTGCCGGTAACGAGATTGAACTAGGTATTGGATACCAACGATCAAATCTCGGGCAAGTAACATACCGATGACAAAGGGAACAACGTATGTTGTTATGCGGTTTGACCGATAAAGATCTTCGTAGAATATGTAGGAACCAATATGGGCATCCAGGTCCCGCTATTGGTTATTGAACGAGAATGGTTCTAGGTCATGTCTACATAGTTCTCGAACCCGTAGGGTCCGCACGCTTAACGTTACGATGACAGTTATATTATGAGTTTATGAGTTTTGATGTACCGAAGGAGTTCGGAGTCCCGGATGAGATCGGGGACATGACGAGGAGTCTCGAAATGGTCGAGACGTAAAGATCGATATATTGGACGACTATATTCGGAGTTCGGAAAGGTTCCGAGTGATTCGGGTATTTTTCGGAGTACCGGAGAGTTACTGGAATTCGCCGGGGAGTATATGGGCTTTATTGGGCCATACGGGAATAGAGGAGAGAGGCCGAAAGGAAGGAGGCGCGCAGCCCCCCTCTGGTCCGAATTGGACAAGGGGTGCGGCCCCCTTTTCCTTCCTCCTCTCCCCCTCTTTCCCCCTTCTCCTACTCCAACAAGGAAGGAGGGAGTCCTACTCCCGGTGGGAGTAGGACTCCCCTTGGCGCGCCCCTACTAGGCCGGCCGCCCCCTCCCCCCTTGCTCCTTTATATACGGGGGCAGGGGGGCACCTCTAGGCACAACAAAAATTGATCCCTTGGATCTCTTAGCCGTGTGCGGTGCCCCCCTCCACCATAATCCACCTCGATAATATCGTAGCGGTGCTTAGGCGAAGCCCTGCATCGGTAGTACATCAAGATCGTCACCACGTCGTCGTGCTGACGGAACTCTCCCTCGACACTCGGCTGGATCGGAGTTCAAGGGACGTCATCGAGCTGAACGTGTGCTAGAACTCGGAGGTGCCGTAGTTTCGGTGCTTGATCGGTCGGGCCGTGAAGACGTACGACTACTTCAACCGCGTTGTTCTAACGCTTCCGCTTACGGTCTACGAGGGTACGTGGACTACACTCTCCCCTCTCGTTGCTATGCCATCACCATGATCTTGCGTGTGCGTAGGAAATTTTTGAAATTACTACGTTCCCCAACAAAACGATCAAGTGCTAGGCTAACGGAATGGGTCATGTCAATCACATCATTCTTCTAATGATGTGATCCCATTAATCAAATGACAACACATGTCCATGGTTAGGAAACATAACCAACTTTGATTAATGGGCTAGTCAAGTAGAGGCATACTAGTGACTATATGTTTGTCTATGTATTCACACATGTATCATGTTTCCGGTTAATACAATTCTAGCATGAATAATAAACATTTATCATGATATGAGGAAATAAATAATAACTTTATTATTGCCTCTAGGGCATATTTCCTTCAGTCTCCCACTTGCACTAGAGTCAATAATCTAGATTACATAGTAATGATTCTAACACCCATGGAGTCTTGGTGTTGATCATGTTTTGCTCGTGAGAGAGGCTTAGTCAACGGGTCTGCAACATTCAGATCCGTATGTATTTTGCAAATCTCTATGTCTCCCACTTGGACTTGGTCCCGAATGGAATTGAAGCGTCTCTTGATGTGCTTGGTCCTCTTGTGAAATCTGGATTCCTTTGCCAAAGCAATTGCACCAGTATTGTCACAGAAGATCTTCATTGGTCCCGATGCACTAGGTATGACACCTAGATCGGTAATGAACTCCTTCATCCAGACTCCTTCATTTGCTGCTTCAGTAGCAGCTATGTACTCTGCTTCACATGTAGATCCCGCCACGACGCTTTGTTTAGAACTGCACCAACTTACAGCTCCACCGTTTAATAAAAACACGTATCCGGTTTGCGATTTAGAATCGTCCGGATCAGTGTCAAAGCTTGCATCGACATAACCGTTTACGACTAGCTCTTTGTCACCTCCATATACGAGAAACATATCCTTAGTCCTTTTCAGGTATTTCAGGATGTTCTTGACCGCTGTCCAGTGATCCACTCCTGGATTACTTTGGTACCTTCCTGCCAAGCTTATTGCTAAGCATACGTCAGGTCTGGTACACAGCATTGCATACATGATAGAGCCTATGGCTGAAGCATAGGGAACATTTTTCATTTTCTCTCTATCTTCTGCTGTGGTCGGGCATTGAGTTTGACTCAATTTCACACCTTGTAGCACAGGCAAGAATCGTTTCTTTGCCTGATCCATTTTGAACTTTTTCAAAATTTTGTCAAGGTATGTGCTTTGTGAAAGTCCTATTAAGCGTCTTGATCTATCTCTATAGATCTTGATGCCCAATATGTAAGCAGCTTCACCGAGGTCTTTCATTGAAAAACTTTTATTCAAGTATCCCTTTATGCTATCCACAAATTCTATATCATTTCCAATTAATAATATGTCATCTACATATAAAATCAGAAATGCTACAGAGCTCCCACTCACTTTCTTGTAAATACAGGCTTCTCCAAAAGTCTGTATAAAACCATATGCTTTGATCACACTATCAAAACGTTTATTCCAACTTCGAGATGCTTGCACCAGTCCATAAATGGATCGCTGGAGCTTGCACACTTTGTTAGCACCTTTTGGATCAACAAAACCTTCTGGCTGCATCATATACAACTCTTCTTCTAGAAATCCATTCAAGAATGCAGTCTTGACATCCATTTGCCAAATTTCATAATCATGAAATGCAGCAATAGCTAACATGATTCGGACGGACTTAAGCATCGCTACAGGTGAGAAAGTCTCATCGTAGTCAACCCCTTGAACTTGTCGAAAACCTTTTGCAACAAGTCGAGCTTTATAGACAGTTATATTACCATCAGCGTCAGTCTTCTTCTTAAAGATCCATTTATTCTCAATGGCTTGCCGATCATCGGGCAAGTCAACCAAAGTCCATACTTTGTTTTCATACATGGATCCCATCTCAGATTTCATGGCTTCTAGCCATTTTGCGGAATCCGGGCTCATCATCGCTTCCTCATAGTTCGTAGGTTCATCATGGTCAAGTAACATGACTTCTAGAATAGGATTACCGTACCACTCTCGCACGGATCTTACTCTGGTAGACCTACGAGGTTCAGTAGAAACTTGATCTGAAGTTTCATGATCATTATCATTAGCTTCCTCACTAATTGGTGTAGTAGTCACAGGAACCGGTTCTCGTGATGAACTACTTTCCAATAAGGGAGTAGATACAGTTATCTCATCAAGTTCTACTTTCCTCCCACTCACTTCTTTCGAGAGAAACTCCTTCTCTAGAAAGGATGCATTCTTAGCAACGAATGTCTTGCCTTCGGATCTGTGATAGAAGGTGTACCCAATAGTCTCTTTTGGGTATCCTATGAAGACACATTTCTCCGATTTAGGTTCGAGCTTATCTGGTTGAAGTTTCTTCACATAAGCATCGCAGCCCCAAACTTTAAGAAACGACAACTTTGGTTTCTTGCCAAACCACAGTTCATAAGGCGTCGTCTCAACGGATTTTGATGGTGCCCTATTTAACGTGAATGCGGCCGTCTCTAAAGCATGACCCCAAAATGATAGCGGTAAATCAGTAAGAGACATCATAGATCGCACCATATCCAGTAAAGTACGATTACGACGTTCGGACACACCATTTCGTTGTGGTGTTCCATGTGGCATGAGTTGTGAAACTATTCCACATTGTTTCAAGTGTAGGCCAAACTCATAACTCAAATATTCTCCTCCACAATCAGATCGTAGAAACTTTATTTTCTTGTTACGATGATTTTCCACTTCACTATGAAATTCTTTGAACTTTTCAAATGTTTCAGACTTGTGTTTCATCAAGTAGATATACCCATATCTGCTCAAATCATCTGTGAAGGTGAGAAAATAACGATACCCGCCGCGAGCCTCAACATTCATTGGATCACAAACATCAGTATGTATGATCTCCAACAAATCAGTTGCTCGCTCCATAGTTCCGGAGAACAGCGTTTTAGTCATCTTGCCCATGAGGCACGGTTCGCAAATACCAAGTGATTCATAATCAAGTGATTCCAAAAGCCCATCAGTATGGAGTTTCTTCATGCGCTTTACACCGATATGACCTAAACGGCAGTGCCACAAATAAGTTGCATTATCGTTATCAACTCTGCATCTTTTGGTTTCAACACTATGAATATGTGTATCACTACTATCGAGATTTAATAAAAATAGACCACTCTTCAAGGGTGCATGACCATAAAAGATATTACTCATATAAATAGAACAACCATTATTCTCTGATTTAAATGAATAACCGTCTCGCATCAAACAAGATCCAGATATAATGTTCATGCTCAACGCTGGCACCAAATAACAATTATTCAGGTCTAAAACTAATCCCGAAGGTAGATGTAGAGGTAGCGTGCCGACCGCGATCACATCGACTTTGGAACCGTTTCCCACGCGCATTGTCACCTCGTCCTTGGCCAGTGCTCGCTTATTCCGTAGTCCCTGTTTCGAGTTGCAAATATTAGCAACAGAACCAGTATCAAATACCTAGGTGCTACTACAAGCTCTAGTTAGGTACACATCAATAACATGTATATCACATATACCTTTGTTCACTTTTCCATCCTTCTTATCCGCCAAATACTTGGGGCAGTTCCGCTTCCAGTGACCAGTCTGCTTGCAGTAGAAGCACTCAGTTTCAGGCTTAGGTCCAGACTTGGGTTTCTTCTCTTGAGCAGCAACTTGCTTGCTGTTTTTCTTGAAGTTCCCCTTCTTCTTCCCTTTGTCCTTTTTCTTGAAACTAGTGGTCTTGTTGACCATCAACACTTGATGCTCCTTCTTGATTTCTACCTCCGCAGCTTTTAGCATTGCGAAGAGCTCGGGAATAGTCTTGTTCATCCCTTGCATATTATAGTTCATCACAAAGCTCTTGTAGCTTGGTGGCAGTGATTGGAGAATTCTGTCAATGACGCTATCAACCGGAAGATTAACTCCCAGTTGAATCAAGTGATTATTATACCCAGACATTTTGAGTATATGCTCACTAACAGAACTATTCTCCTCCATCTTGCAGCTGTAGAACTTATTGGAGACTTCATATCTCTCAATCTGGGCATTTGCTTGAAATATTAACTTCAACTCCTGGAACATCTCATATGCTCCATGACGTTCAAAACGTCGTTGAAGACCCGGTTCTAAGCCGTAAAGCATGGCACACTGAACTATAGAGTAGTCATTAGCTTTGCTCTGCCAGACGTTCTTAACGTCGTTAGTTGCATCAGCAGCAGGCCTGGCACCCAGCGGTGCTTCCAGGACGTAACTTTTCTGTGCAGAAATGAGGATAATCCTCAGGTTACGGACCCAGTCCGTGTAATTGCTACCATCATCTTTCAACTTTGCTTTCTCAAGGAACGCATTAAAATTCAATGGAACAACAGCACGAGCCATCTATCTACAAACAAACATAGACAAGCAAAATACTATCAGGTACTAAGTTCATGATAAATTTAGGTTCAATTAATCATATTACTTAAGAACTCCCACTTAGACAGACATCTCTCTAGTCATCTAAGTGATCACGTGATCCAAATCAACTAAACCATAACCGATCATCACGTGAGATGGAGTAGTTTTCAATGGTGAACATCATTATGTTGATCATATCTACTATGTGATTCACGCTCGACCTTTCGGTCTCCGTGTTCCGAGGCCATATCTGCATATGCTAGGCTCGTCAAGGTTAACCTGAGTATTCCACGTGTGCAAAAATGTCTTGCACCCGTTGTAGATGGACGTAGAGCTTATCACACCCGATCATCACGTGGTGTCTGGGCACGACGAACTTTGGCAACGGTGCATACTCAGGGAGAACACTTCTTGATAATTTTTAGTGAGAGATCATCTTAAAATGCTACCGTCAATCAAAGCAAGATAAGATGCATAAAGGATAAACATCACATGCAATCAATATAAGTGATATGATATGGCCATCATCATCTTGTGCTTGTGATCTCCATCTCCGAAGCACCGTCATGATCACCATCGTCACCGGCGCGACACCTTGATCTTCATCGTAGCATCGTTGTCGTCTCGCCAACTATTGCTTCTACGACTATCGCTACCGCTTAGTGATAAAGTAAAGCAATTACAGGGCGTTTGCATTTCATACAATAAAGCGACAACCATATGGCTCCTGCCAGTTGCCGATAACTTCGGTTACAAAACATGATCATCTCATACAATAAAATATAGCATCACGTCTTGACCATATCACATCACAACATTCCCTGCAAAAACAAGTTAGACGTCCTCTACTTGTTGTTGCAAGTTTTACGTGGCTGCTACGGGCTTAGCAATAACCGTTCTTACCTACGCATCAAAAACCACAACGATAGTTTGTCAAGTTGGTGCTGTTTTAACCTTCGCAAGGACCGGGCGTAGCCACACTCGATTCAGCTAAAGTGAGAGAGACGGACACCCGCCGGTCACCTTTAAGCAACGAGTGCTCGTAGCGGTGAAACCAGTCTCGCGTAAGCGTACGCGTAATGTCGGTCCGGTCCGCTTCATCTCACAATACCGCCGAACCAAAGTATGACATGCTGGTAAACAGTATGACTTATATCGCCCACAACTCACTTGTGTTCTACTCGTGCATATGACATCTACGCATAAAACCTAGGCTCGGATGCCACTGTTGGGGAACATAGTAATTTCAAAATTTTCCTACGCACACGCAAGATCATGGTGATGGCATTGCAACGAGAGGGGAGAGTGTCCGTCGACGTACCCTCGTAGACCGTAAGCGGATGCGTTATGACAACGCGGTTGATGTAGTCGTACGTCTTCACGATCCAACCGATCCAAGCACCGAACGTACGGCACCTCCGAGTTCAGCACACGTTCAGCTCGATGACGACCCCCGGGCTCCGATCCAGCAAAGCTTCGGGGATGAGTTCCGTCAGCACAACGGCGTGGTGACGATGATGATGTTCTATCGGCACAGGGCTTCGCCTAAACTCCACGACGATATGACCGAGGTGGAATATGGTGGACGGGGGGCACCGCACACGGCTAAGGAACGATCCGTAGATGAACTTGTGTGTTATGGGGTGCCCCCCTGCCCCCGTATATAAAGGAGGGAGGGGGAGGTGCGGCCGGCCCCCAAGGGGTGCGCCTGGAGGAGTCCTACTCCCACCGGGAGTAGGACTCCCCCCTCTTGCCTTGTTGGAGAAGGAAAGGGGGGAGGGGAAAGAGGAAGGAGGGCGCCGCCCCCCCTCTCCTTGTCCTATTCGGACTAGGGGGGGAGGGGGCGCGCGGCCTGCCCTGGCCGGCCCTCCTCTTCTCCCTCATGGCCCACTAAGGCCCATTATCCCCCGGGAGGGTTCCGGTAACCCCCCGGTGTTCCGGTAAAATCCCGATTTCACCCGGAACCATTCCGATATCCAAATATAGGCTTCCAATATATCAATATTTATGTCTCGACCATTTCAAGACTCCTCGTCATGTCCGTGATCACATCCGGGACTCCGAACAAACTTCGGTACATCAAAACTTATAAACTCATAATAAAACTGTCATCGTAACGTTAAGCGTGCGGACCCTATGGGTTCGAGAACTATGTAGACATGACCTGGAACCATTCTCGGTCAATAACCAATAGCGGGACCTGGATGCCCATATTGGTTCCTACATATTCTACGAAGATCTTTATCGGTCAAACCGTATAACAACATACGTTGTTCCCTTTGTCATCGGTATGTTACTTGCCCGAGATTTGATCGTCGGTATCCAATACCTAGTTCAATCTCGTTATCGGCAAGTCTCTTTACTCGTTCCGTAATGCGTCATCCCGTAACCAACTCATTTGGTCACATTGCTTGCAAGGCTTATAATGATGTGCATTACCGAGAGGGCCCAGAGATACCTCTCCGACAATCGGAGTGACAAAACCTAATCTCGAAATACGCCAACTCAACATGTACCTTCGGAGACACCTGTAGTACTCCTTTATAATCACCCAGTTACGTTGTGACGTTTGGTAGTACCCAAAGTGTTCCTCCGGTAAACGGGAGTTGCATATTTCTCATAGTTACAGGAACATGTATAAGTCATGAAGAAAGCAATAGCAGTATACTAAACGATCAAGTGCTAGGCTAACGGAATGGGTCATGTCAATCACATCATTCTTCTAATGATGTGATCCCATTAATCAAATGACAACACATGTCTATGGTTAGGAAACATAACCAACTTTGATTAATGAGCTAGTCAAGTAGAGGCATACTTGTGACTATATGTTTGTCTATGTATTCACACATGTATCATGTTTCCGGTTAATACAATTCTAGCATGAATAATAAACATTTATCATGATATGAGGAAATAAATAATAACTTTATTATTGCCTCTAGGGCATATTTCCTTCACCACGTACTCACCTGCACCTGTCATGTGCAGATCTTGACAGATTAAAAGACGATAGGGTTATGGTCGACACTCAACAAGCCCAGTGGCGTTGATGGAGCCCTAACTTTGCGACTACGTATAATTCCGTTGTATTATGTGTCAACATTGAGCTATGCCAATGGTATGTATTTGCTTAATTTTGGATCTATCGTTGTAGTAAAATGATGTATGTTTTACTGATATTCATTCTTGTTACTGTGTGTGCTAGCTATGATCCAGGGATAGCACAGTAAGCACAGAGACTTGGATTTTATCAAATCTGGGTCGTTCCAAAATGGTATTAGAGCATACGTTGACTGTAGGGCGTGATCCTAGAAAATGGCTTAGAAATAGGAAAACCTTGATACGAACAACTTATATTTTCAATAGCACCGACAAGTATTCTCGTATCCTCTTATTTTCTTTACTAAGCTCTCGTCTGCCCTAAAAAAACTTAGATGACCAACCGCCGATACTCCATTGACTTTGACAATGATATTTGGTATGGATTTTCAAGAGCCTAAAGGTTACTTCATGGAATTGATGCTAAGCGAAGTAGTCTTCGGTACTGGAGTTTACATCCAAGAGGTTGAAGAAGAACTCAGGACACTCCAGACTAAGATGGATATGAAGAAGCTGAAGATTACCACTACCAAGGAATATCCTACTTGAATCCAAGCCACCATGAGAGTTGTGAAATAAACGAAAGAGTGTGATTAGTGTGCCCGATCATGCCAACTCATGTGGATGAAGGTACCATAGGAATTGTTTGTTTGAAATCTATGAGTGAATTTGGAGTTTTGTTGGAGTTCTTCGCCATTGATTTGATGTTGTTGTCATTTGAGTTGTGTGATTTAAAATCTTGCATTGTTAGGATACGAATTCCGTAGGTATGTACTATTCAACCTTGAGAGGTGCAAGTTACGGATGATTAACAGGATACCTTCAAACGGGTGAAGCATCACACACTGAAGACTTCCAAGAACTGAAGGATTGAAGACTTCAGGACGAAACCATAGTAAACGAGCCTATTATAAATGCTAAGAACATTGAGATAGGAGTTGGTTGTTGATTGTGGCGTGTGTGTGTGTGTCCATCTCTTTTCCTTCCTAAGCTCTATCTCACCTAGACCAAAACCTTAAACCATGGACGAACCAACCACTAAACGTTTACTCGTGGAAACAGCCACATTTCTTTGAAGGAGATACATACCTTGTTATTTTGAACTCTATCTTTCCTTTAACCTGCAGATGGGAACCCTTTACGAGTCATTCCACAAGGGCCCAGAAATGATCATGACTTTGACTAGTGACCATGATTTTACAAAGATCTTGAAGGATATGATGGGACATATTCACCTTGAAGGAGATGATGTCTACAAGGGTTATCCTTTCATTGAAACTTGAGTGGAACTTTGGTACGTGGAAGTACACCTCTTCCGTGAAAAAGGAGTTTGTCCAAAGACTATTGGGCAATACTTTTTCATTTCCCGAGTACCTCGAACCACCTTCTTCGACTCTGTTCGTGAAGCTGCCATGGAAGCCATACGTCAGATTGGGGAAATCCTTGAAGCCAGACTCCGTCATGCCCAAGAGTACTTGCGGGAAGTATATGCTGAGCTGATGGACATGAAGTTCATGGCTGCCATGAAGGAGCATAGGATTAAAGAGTTCAAGGACTACATCGCACGTTTTCAGCTGGACTAAACTTCTTACGAAGGAGTAAGGAATAATGTTGGGTTTACATGCTTGACCATACCAATCCATGTGGATGGCAACACTTGTAATAATCTATTTTGAACTCGAAGTTGTACGAGAGGTTAAAGGATGTAATAAGGAATCTATTATAAGGAGAATGCAACTCTGGCACACAAAAGTTCTGCTATTTCTCGGATGTAAGTTATAACACGACTGTGTAGTCAACATCACCCAAAAGCGTTTTACTAGGTTTGCAGGTGAAGACCTCTTTAAGAGGAGTGAGGAAGACCGAGTGTTAGAACACGCGGTACACCTGTCTACATATGAAGTAATGATTTGAGTACGGGATGGATTGGCCCCCATACCGAAGACTCTTATTATATACTTTCCTATGTGTGATTGGTAAACCGGAGAGACTTGAAACCTAAGAAGAGTGTCATTGCGCAAGCCTAAAACTATAGAATGGTAAGACGTATTACCCTTATAGATAGGCTCTCGTGCCTAACATAGATGGTATGGTAAGGAAGGAACATGAAGGAGTTCTATCAGAAGCTTTCGACCACCATGAGAGTCTTGGTAGTAGTTTTGGTGTCTATGGATTATGAGAAAGACTTTTCTTTTGAGGAAAGCCTAGTTCTAAACCACAGAAACTCGAGGAAGAACCATCATGGAATTAAGAAAATATGGAACCCCCACAAGTTTGTTTTTAAGGGTGGTAGTTTTTGAACACCCTAGAATGATAATTGGGTCATACGACAGATTGTCGAGGACCCAAGAATGGTGCCAAGAGTCTCAGACACAGGAATGCTAACTAGAAGGCAAGACTTATATATAACAGAAGATGTTCCCTCAGGACAAGTAGCAAAAAGGATAAACCACAAACCTGCAGCTGTTAGGACCAAACCCCAAGGAACCCAAACCCTAACATATTTCTTGCTAGCCTCTGCAAATCTTGAGGACGAGATTTCTTTTAAGGGTGGTAGTTTGTAACATCCCAAAATTTTCCAAATTTTGGAATGTTAATAATAAGATATTATTGAGTGAATTGCTATGATTTTCATGGGAAATTAAAAACTTTTGATTCTTGTTTCAAATATTTCAATCCAATTGCTTTTCTTTTGGACACCTATGAAATATTTTTGAAACCACAAATAAAAAATGGAGTGAGAATAAAATGACTTTCTCAAAATGTGTTGGAAGGATATTTTATGTGAAGTTCTTTGAATTTTTAGTTCCATCTGAACTTGGATCTTAATTGGAGTTTTAGTGCAATTTAAATATTTCCAAATTATTCAAACAAAACAAAATTTAATGAGAGGAGATAATATGACTTCTCCAATGATATATTTGGAAATATTTAAAATGGTACATTTATCCTTTTGTGAACATGCAAAACTCAAAATTGATTTTTTTTAGTAAATCAATTATGTCCATAAAGCATTAATAGTAGTTCGTTCACAGAATTTATTTTATTAAATTCTGAAAACTAATTTTCTTGGACTCTAAATAACATAATGCAGGAATTTTTTTTTGTTTTAAGTAAACTTTTTGTGCATGTACTTATGTACGTAAATATATTTCAATCCTAATTCCTAAACTATCTAGCTTGACCCAGTATATTTCTCTCTCTAAATATCGGACAGGCGCGAGACAGCAGCACAGCACAACCGACCTTGTTTTCTTTTTTGCCTTTGCCTTTGGGCCAATTTCCTCCACTGAGGCCCATCCCCTTTCTGGTAGTGAAAGCCCAGGCGCTGGGTCTTCTTCTTCCTCCTCTTGCGTTCACTTACAGAGGGGCATCCATGGCCACGTACCACCCCCACCTCCTGCCCACCCCCTCCCCTTCTCTCCCTCTCCCCGAAACTCCTCGGAACGGAACCCCCTCGCCTCCCTCGACCCCTCCCATCCCTCATAGTGGCCATTACAAGGCAGAGGAATAGCCATCATTAAGAACCACCATCTGCTCGAATTCTGACCTCCCCCTCTCCTATAAATAGTACGCATAGGCGCACCTAACATCCCTCATCCCCTCCTGATAAAACCCCTCTCTTGCTCGCCCTTGTCTGAGAGCAATTGCTCGTCGGAGTCCGTAAGCTCCGGCGGCCGCCCCACGCCGCCACGGGACGAGACCGAGCCCGGGACATTGCCAAATGGACTTCCCCCGAGTTGCTCTACGTTGTTCATACAGTCTTTGAGACCGGAAACTTCTCTTCTCCAACTCCGATGATACTCCGGTGACATAGCCGCCAAACTCCAGTGAGCATCCAACACCTTTCTGTTTCTAATTAGAAAACGGTATCCTTTTATTCCCGTAATTCATTTCAGATTTTTATACAAACTTCAAAATATCGTATCTCTCAAACCGTATGTCCGATTTTAACAAATGATATATCCCCGGATTCGTTGGAACATCTAATTTATTTTGAATTCTGAAATTTCACTTTTAAGCAAACTAAAATTTAGTTTTGATTTAAATACTAATTTAAGTATTTTTGCTATATATTTTAATCTATAATTCATATGAAAATGTTTAATATATGAAAATTTGTCTCTGGAACCGTACCAATCTGCTAGAACTCATAGATTAATTTTTTCCAGCAAGGTTTAGTTGTTGTTTTAGCTCAACACCCTAACTCTGACCTTCGTTGGTCATCGATTAACCAACTCATCAAACTAAAATTGTTTCATTGTTAAAAACCATTAGATAGATCCCTAGAAACCTCTCTGGTCATATGCCATCACTATACAAATTTGGACTTAGGAAATATTACATAAATTTTGTAACATAAACCTTATGCCATCAACTCCATTTATCATTTTCATTGGACCCAATTCAAATATTCATATCAAACCCATTATAGACTTTGTCATGTAACCTTGCCTCACAACCCTTCAACCATGATCCTAACTTGTATCAATTTGATCCAACCGCGGAATATGATTTATGTCATATTTTCAATCAAGCCAACTTAATCCATCTCAACCCTGCCACGCCATAGTAACTAGCTTAATAATAGTAATAACTAAATAATTGTATTGTTAATTGTAACTTTTATTTGGATGTTGTTTTGCTCGTGTTAAAGTACTTTATTTATCGCTAGATATATCGTAACGAGAAGGCGAGACGACAACGAGTAGAATATTTCATCGTCAGGAATTCAGGCAACTTGCAAATTGATCATGCTTTGACCTATGTTTTCATATTATGCATAATCCTTTGTATTTTAGTGCTATGCATGTTTTACAAAAGTTTTACAAATTATTATTACTAGCTAGAGCCATAGGTTCAAGACTTGCAACCAGGCTTGGCCACGATTGCACAAAATGGGTGGGATAAAAACCAAAATTATTTTGAACCTTTAAACTTGCCTCTTTTGCGGCAACATTTTGTGAAAACTATTGAAAAACAAAACTATATATTATTTTATCTTCTACTCCCTGGACGGAATGGTATTGACGGGAGCGTCCATAAGTGATTGCGCCCATCGGGGTCTTGCAGTGAATGCGCCCGACTGGGGTCTTGCACACAGGTTTTTGGTAGGGACTGCCGTCCAGGGGAACGAGATCTTCCAAGTACAGTTTGATGTAGCTTCCAGTATAGCCACATGCTACTATGGGCTCTGGCTTAGCTTAGTACTGTTGGAAATATGCCCTAGAGGCAATAATAAAAGTATTATTATTATATTTCCTTGTTCATGATAATTGTCTTTTATTCATGCTATAACTGTATTATCCGGAAATCGTAATACACGTGTGAATACATAGACCACAATATGTCCCTAGTGAGCCTCTAGTTGACTAGCTCGTTGTGATCAACAGATAGTCATGGTTTCCTGGCTATGGACATTGGATGTGTTGATAACGGGATCACATCATTAGGAGAATGATGTGATGGACAAGACCCAATCCTAAGCCTAGCACAAAGATCGTGTAGTTCGTTTGCTAGAGCTTTGCCAACGTCAAGTATCTCTTCCTTTGACCATGAGAGCGTGTAACTCCTGGATACCGTAGGAGTGCTTTGGGTGTATCAAACGTCACAACGTAACTGGGTGACTATAAAGGTGCACTACAGGTATCTCCGAAAGTATCTATTGTTTTATGCAGATCGAGACTGGGATTTGTCACTCCGTGTAAACGGAGAGGTATCTCTGGGCCCACTCGGTAGGACATCATCATAACGTGCACAATGTGACCAAGGGGTTGATCACGGGATGATGTGTTACGGAACGAGTAAAGAGACTTGCCGGTAACGAGATTGAACAAGGTATCGGTATACCGACGATCGAATCCTGGGCAAGTAAAATACCGGTAGACAAAGGGAATTGTATACGGGATCGATTGAGTCCTTGACATCGTGGTTCATCCAATGAGATCATCGTGGAACATGTGGGAGCCAACATGGGTATCCAGATCCCGCTGTTGGTTATTGACCGGAGAACGTCTCGGTCATGTCTGCATGTCTCCCGAACCCGTAGGGTCTACACACTTAAGGTTCGATGACGCTAGGGTTATAAAGGAAGCTTGTATGTGGTTACCGAATGTTGTTCGGAGTCCCGGATGAGATCCCGGACGTCACGAGGAGTTCCGGAATGGTCCGGAGGTAAAGATTTATATATAGGAAGTCCTGTTTCGGCCATCGGGACAAGTTTCGGGGTCATCGGTATTGTACCGGGACCACCGGAAGGGTCCCGGGGGCCCACCGGGTGGGGCCACCTGCCCCGGGGGGGCACATGGGCTGTAGGGGGTGCGCCTTGGCCTACATGGGCCAAGGGCACCAGCCCCAAGAGGCCCATGCGCCTAGGGAACCCTAGAGGGAAGAGTCCTCAAGGGGGAAGGCACCTCCGAGGTGCCTTGGGGAGGATGGACTCCTCCCCCCCCCTCTTGGCCGCACCCCTTTCTTGGAGTAAGGGGCAAGGCTGCGCCTCCCCCCTCTCCCTTTCCCCTATATATAGTAGAGGGGAGGGAGGGCATCCATACCTGAGCCCTTGGCGCCTCCCTCCCTCCCGTGACACCTCCTCCTCTCCCGTAGGTGCTTGGCGAAGCCCTGCAGGATTGCCACGCTCCTCCATCACCACCACGCCATTGTGCTGTTGCTGGATGGAGTCTTCCTCAACCTCTCCCTCTCTCCTTGCTGGATCAAGGCGTGGGAGACATCGTCGAGCTGTACGTGTGTTGAACGCGGAGGTGCTGTTCGTTCGGCACTAGATCATCGGTGATTTGAATCACGGCGAGTACGACTCCATCAACCCCGTTCACTTGAACGCTTCCGCTTAGCGATCTACAAGGGTATGTAGATGCACTCTCCTTTCTACTTGTAGCTGGTTTCTCCATAGATAGATCTTGGTGACGCGTAGGAAAATTTTGAATTTCTGCTACGTTCCCCAACAGTGGCATCATGAGCTAGGTCTATTGCGTAGATTCTTTGCACGAGTAGAACACAAAGTAGTTGTGGGCGTTGATGTTGTTCAATATGCTTACCATTACTAGTCCAATCTTGTTTCGACGGTATTGTGGGATGAAGCGGCCCGGACCGACCTTACACGTACTCTTACGTGAGACAGGTTCCACCGATTGACATGCACTTGGTGCATAAGGTGGCTAGCGGGTGCCAGTCTCTCCCACTTTAGTCGGAACGGATTCGATGAAAAGGGTCCTTATGAAGGGTAAATAGCAATTGGCATATCACGTTGTGGTCTTGCGTAGGTAAGAAATGTTCTTGCTAGAAACCCATAGCAGCCACGTAAAACATGCAACAACAATTAGAGGACGTCTAACTTGTTTTTGCAGGGTATGCTATGTGATGTGATATGGCCAAAAGGATGTGATGAATGATATATGTGATGTATGAGATTGATCATGTTCTTGTAATAGGATTCACGACTTGCATGTCGATGAGTATGACAACCGGCAGGAGCCATAGGAGTTGTCTTTATTTATTGTATGACCTGCGTGTCATTGAAGAACGCCATGTAAACTACTTTACTTTATTGCTAAACGCGTTAGTCATAGAAGTAGAAGTAGTCGTTGGCGTGACAACTTCATGAAGACACGATGATGGAGATCATGATGATGGAGATCATGGTGTCAAGCCGGTGACAAGATGATCATGGAGCCCCAAAGATGGAGATCAATGGAGCTATATGATATTGGCCATATCATGTCACAACTATATAATTGCATGTGATGTTTATTATGATTATGCATCTTGTTTACTTAGGACAACGGTAGTAAATAAGATGATCCCTTACAAAATTTCAAGAAGTGTTCTCCCCTAACTATGCACCGTTGCTACAGTTCGTCGCTTCTAAGCACCACGTGATGATCGGGTGTGATGGATTCTTACGTTCACATACAACGGGTGTAAGACAGTTTTACACAGCGAAAACACTTAGGGTTAACTTGACGAGCCTAGCATGTGCAGACATGGCCTCGGAACACGGAGACCGAAAGGTCGAGCATGAGTCGTATAGTAGATACGATCAACATGAAGATGTTCACCGATGATGACTAGTCCGTCTCACGTGATGATCGGACACGGCCTAGTTGACTCGGATCATGTAATCACTTAGATGACCAGAGGGATGTCTATCTGAGTGGGAGTTCATAAGATGAACTTAATTATCCTGAACATAGTCAAAAGACCTTTTGCAAATTATGTCGTAGCTCGCGCTATAGTTCTACTGTTTTAGATATGTTCCTAGAGAAAATATAGTTTGAAAGTTGAAAGTAGCAATTATGCGGACAGTAGAAAGCTTATGTCCTTAATGCACTGCTCAGTGTGTTGAACCTCGAACGTTGTCTGTGGATGTTGCGAACATCTGACATACACGTTTTGATAACTACGTGATAGTTCAGTTAAACGGTTTAGAGTAGAGGCACCAAAGATGTTTTTCGAAACATCGCGGAACATATGAGATGTTTCGAGGGCTGAAATTGGGATTTCAGGATCGTGCCCACGTCAAGAGGAATGAGACCTCCGACGATTTTCTTAGCCTGCAAACTAAGGAGAGAAGCTCAATTGTTGAGCTTGTGCTCAGATTGTCTGAGTACAACAATCACTTGAATCAAGTGGGAGTTGATCTCCCAGATGAAATAGTGATAGTTTCTCCGAAGTCATTACCACCAAGCTGCTAGAGCTTCGTGATGAACTATAACATATCAAGGATAGAGATGATGATCCTTGAGGTATTCGCGTTGTTTGACATCGCGAAAGTAGAAATCAAGAAGGAGCATCAATTGTTGATGGTTGATGAAACCACTAGTTTCAAGAAGGGCAAGGGAAAGAAGGGATACTTCATGAAACGGCAAATCAGCTGCTGCACCAATGAAGAAACCCGAGGTTGAACCCAAACCCGAGACTAAGTGCTTCTGTAATAAAGGGAACAACCACTGGAGCAGGATTACCCTAGATACTTGGTAGATGAGAAGGCTGGCAAGGTCGATAGAAGTATATTGGATATACATTATGTTAATGTGTACTTTATTAGTACTCCTAGTAGCACCAGGGTATTAGATACCGGTTCGGTTGCTAAGTGTTAGTAACTCGAAATAAAAGCTACGGAATAAAACGGAGACTGGCTAAAGGTGAGCTGACGATATGTGTTGGAAGTGTTTCCAAGTTTGATGTGATCTAACATCGCACGCTCCCTCTACCATCAAGATTAGTATTAAACCTGAATAAGTGCTCTTGCACCTAAAGGAATGGTTTATTGAATCTTGATCGTAGGGATACACATTTTCATGCCAAAAGATATAAGATAGTAATGATAGTACCACTTACTTGTGGCACTGCCATGTAAGTCATAATGGTATAAAACGCATGAAGAAGCTCCATGTTGATGGATCTTTGGACTCACTCATTTTTGAAAAGACTCACTCATTTTTTGAAAAGTTTGAGACATGCGAACCATGTCTATTGGTATATATGCATGAAGAAACTCCATGCAAATGGATCGTTTGGACTCACTTGATTTTGAATCACTTGAGATATGCAAATCATACCACATGGACAAGATGACTGAAAAGCCTCGGTTTCAGTAAGATGGAACAAGATAGCAACTTGTTGGAAGCAACACATTTTGATGTGTGCAGTCCAATGAGTGCTGAGGCATGCAGTGAATATCGTTATGTTCTTACTTCACAGATGATTTGAGTAGATGTTGAGTATATTTACTTGATGAATCACGAGTCTGAATTATTGAAAGGTTCAAGTAATTTCAGTGTGAAGTTGGAAGATCGTCGTGATAAGAGGATAAAAATATCTATGATATGATCATAGAGATGAATATCTGAGTTACGAGTTTTGGCACACAATTAAGACATTGTGGAAATTGTTTCACAATTAATACCGCCTAGAACACCATAGTATGATGGTGTGTCCGAACATCATAGTTGCACCCTATTGGATATGATGCATACCATGATGTCTCTTATCGTATTACCACTATTGTTCATGGGTTAGGCATTAGAGACAACCACATTCACTTTAAATAGGGCACCACGTAATTCCGTTGAGATGACACCGTATGAATTATGGTTTAGAGAAACCTAAGCTGTCATTTCTTAAAAGTTTGGGGCTGCGACACTTATGTGGAAAAGTTTGGGGCTGCGACACTTATGTGGAAAAGTTTCAGGCCGATAAGCTCGAACCCAAAGCGGATAAATACATCTTCATAGGACAACCCAAAAACAGTTGGGTATGCCTCCTGTCTCAGATCCGAAAGCAATATGGATTGTTTCTTGAATCGGGTCCTTTCTCGAGGAAAGGTTTCTCTCGAAAGAGTTGAGTGGGAGGATGGTGGAGACTTGATGAGGTTATTGAACCGTCTCTTCAACTAGTGTGTGGCAGGGCACAGGAAGTTGTTCCTGTGGCACCTACACCAATTGAAGTGGAAGCTTATGATATTGATCATGAAACTTCGGATCAAGTCACTACCAAACCTCGTAGGACGACAAGGACACGTACTACTTCGGAGTGGTAAGGTGATCCTGTCTTGAAGGTCATGTTGCTAGACAACAATGAACCTACGAGCTATGGAGAAGCGATGGTGGGCTCGAATTCCGACAAATGGTTAGAAGCCATGAAATCCGAGATAGTATCCATATATCAGAACAAAGCATGGACTTTGATGGACTTGCCCGATGATCGGCAATCCATTGAGATAAATGGATCTTTTAAGAAGAAGACGGACGTGGATGGTGATGTCACCATCTATGAAGCTCGACTTGTGGCGAAGTGTTTTCCGACAAGTTCAAGGAGTTGACTATGATGAGATTTTCTCACTCGTAGCGATGCTTAAAGTCCGTCGGAATCATGTTAGCATTAGCTGCATTTATGAAATCTGGCAGATGGATATCAAGACAAGTTTCCTTACTAGTTTTCGTAAGGAAAGGTTGTATGCAATACAATCAGAAAAGTTTTGTCGATCCTAAGGATGCTAAAAGGTATGCTAGCTCCAGCGATCCTTTTAAGGACTGGAGTAAGCATCTCGGAGTTGGAATGTACGCTTTGATGAGATGATCAAAGATTTTGGATTTATACAAAGTTTATAAGAAACTTGTATTTCCAAAGAAGTGAGTGGGAGCACTATAGAATTTCTGATGAGTATATGTTGTTGACATATTGATGATCAGAGATGATGTAGAATTTCTAGAAAGCATATAGGGTTATTTTGAAAGTGTTTTTCAATGGAAAGCCTGGATTAAGCTACTTGAACATTGAGCATCAAGATCTATAAGGATAGATCAAAATGCTTAATAATACTTTCAAATGAGCACATACCTTGACATGATCTTGAAGGTGTTCAAGATGGACCAGTCAAAGAAGGAGTTCTTGCCTGAGTTGTAAGGTACGAAGTTAAGACTTAAAGCTCGACCATGGCAGAATAGAGAGAAAGGACGAAGGTCGTCCCCTATGCTTAAGACGTAGGCTCTTCAGTATGCTATGCTGTGTACCGCACCTGAAGTGTGCCTTGCCATGAGTCAGTCAAGGGGTACAAGAGTGATCCAAGAATGGCTCACAGGACAGCGGTCAAAGTTATCCTTAGTAACTAGTGGACTAAGAAATTTTCTCGATTATGGAGGTGGTAAAAGAGTTCGTCGTAAAGGTTCCGACGATGCAAGCTTGACACCTATCCGGATAGCTCTGAGTAGAGAGACCGGATACATATAATGGAGCAATAATTTAGAATAGCTCCAAGTAGAACAGTTGTTTGGAATAGCTCCAAATAGAGCGTGGTAGCTGCATCTAGGAGATGACATAGAGATTTGTAAAGCACACACGGATCTGAAAGGTTCAGACCTGTTGACTAAAACCTCTCTCACAAGCAACATGATCAAACATAAAACTCATTGAGTGTTAATCACATAGTGATGTGAACTAGACTACTGACTCTAGTAAACTCTTGGGTATTAGTCACATGGCGATGTGACCTGTGAGTGTTAATCACATGGCGATGTGAACTAGATTATTGACTCTAGTGCAAGTGGGAGACTGTTGGAAATATGCCCTAGAGGCAATAATAAAAGTATTATTATTATATTTCCTTGTTCATGATAATTGTCTTTTATTCATGCTATAACTATATTATCCGGAAATCGTAATACACGTGTGAATACATAGACCACAATATGTCCCTAGTGAGCCTCTAGTTGACTAGCTCGTTGTGATCAACAGATAGTCATGGTTTCCTGGCTATGGAGTTTGGATGTCGTTGATAACGGGATCACATCATTAGGAGAATGATGTGATGGACAAGACCCAATCCTAAGCTTAGCACAAAGATCGTGTAGTTCGTTTGCTAGAGCTTTGCCAATGTCAAGTATCTCTTCCTTTGACCATGAGATCGTGTAACTCCTGGATACCGTAGGAGTGCTTTGGGTGTGTCAAACGTCACAACGTAACTGGGTGACTATAAAGGTGCACTACAGGTATCTCCGAAAGTATCTATTGTTTTATGCGGATCGAGACTGGGATTTGTCACTCCGTGTAAACGGAGAGGTATCTCTGGGCCCACTCGGTAGGACATCATCATATGCGCAATGTGACCAAGGAGTTGATCACGGGATGATGTGTTACGGAACGAGTAAAGTGACTTGCCGGTAACGAGATTGAACAAGGTATTGGATACCGACGATCGAATCTCGGGCAAGTAAAATACCGCTAGACAAAGGGAATTGAATACGGGATCGATTGAGTCCTTGACATCGTGGTTCATCCGATGAGATCATCGTGGAACATGTGGGAGCCAACATGGGTATCCAGATCCCGCTGTTGGTTATTGACCGGAGAACGTCTCGGTCATGTCTGCATGTCCCCGAACCCGTAGGGTCTACACACTTAAGGTTCGATGACGCTAGGGTTATAAAGGAAGCTTGTATGTGGTTACCGAATGTTGTTCGGAGTCCCGGATGAGATCCCGGACGTCACGAGGAGTTCCGGAATGGTCCGGAGGTAAAGATTTATATATAGGAAGTCCTGTTTCGGCCATCGGGACAAGTTTCGGGGTCATCGGTATTGTACCGGGACCACCGGAAGGGTCCCGGGGGCCCACCGGGTGGGGCCACCTGCCCCGGGGGGCCACATGGGCTGTAGGGGGTGCGCCTTGGCCTACATGGGCCAAGGGCACCAGCCCCAAGAGGCCCATGCGCCTAGGGAACCCTAGAGGGAAGAGTCCTCAAGGGGGAAGGCACCTCCGAGGTGCCTTGGGGAGGATGGACTCCTCCCCCCCCCCTCTTGGCCGCACCCCTTTCTTGGAGTAAGGGGCAAGGCTGCGCCTCCCCCTCTCCCTTGCCCCTATATATAGTAGAGGGGAGGGAGGGCATCCATACCTGAGCCCTTGGCGCCTCCCTCCCTCCCGTGACACCTCCTCCTCTCCCGTAGGTGCTTGGCGAAGCCCTGCAGGATTGCCACGCTCCTCCATCACCACCACGCCGTTGTGCTGCTGCTGGATGGAGTCTTCCTCAACCTCTCCCTCTCTCCTTGCTGGATCAAGGCGTGGGAGACATCGTCGAGCTGTACGTGTGTTGAACGCGGAGGTGCTGTCCGTTCGACACTAGATCATCGGTGATTTGAATCACGGCGAGTACGACTCCATCAACCCCATTCACTTGAACGCTTCCGCTTAGCGATCTACAAGGGTATGTAGATGCACTCTCCTTTCTACTCGTAGCTGGTTTCTCCATAGATAGATCTTGGTGACGCGTAGGAAAATTTTGAATTTCTGCTACGTTCCCCAACAAGTACTAACGGGAAACCCTTACCTCAGGACAGCCATCGGAGAGGGGCTTTCATTGCCTAAATTGCGGGCGGCTTGGTCAGTTACAGGGGGCTGTTACGGAAAGGCTTCGTGACAATTTTCTCCTAGTCGTACACCCAAGTGTGTAACGGTAAATGGGGTTGGTTGTGTCATGTGGGGAACGTGTACGACCTCTACAGAGGGTTAAACCTAATCGATTAGCCGTGCCCCCGGTTACGAGCAAATTTGAGCAACTGAAGACTTGGACTGAAGAAGAATCTTCCCTTTCTTTTCTAAAACTCTGTTTTAAGGGAAGGGAAAGAATGAGCACAGTGAATGTGTTTCACATAAACCATATTTATGTTTTACCAAAATTTGGAGAATGAGCACTGGTGCGTATATCCATGTGTCTCACTCCTACCTTTTATACTAAAAACTATTTATTATTATTATTTAAAAAGGAGTTTACAAAATTTAGTATAGGAGAAAATTGGCTTTATGCAAAGGAAACCTTCACCAATACTTACCCTGCATGTATAATTTGTTATACCTTTCTTTGCAACTTGTGAGTACATTCCACGCACTCACCTGCACCTGTCATGTGCAGATTTTGACAGATTAGAAGACGATAGGGTTATGTTCGACACTCAACAAGCCCAGTGGCGTTGATGGAGCCCTAACTTAGCGACTACATATAATTCCGTTGTATTATGTGCCAACATTGAGCTAGGCCAATGGTATGTATTTGCTTAATTTTGGATATATCGTTGTAGTAAAATGATGTATGTTTTACTGATATTCATTCTTGTTACTGTCTGTGCTAGCTATGATCCAGGGATAGCACAGTAAGCACAGAGACTTGGATTTTATCAAATCCGGGTCGTTCCAAAATGGTATTAGAGCATACGTTGACTGTAGGACGTGACCCTAGAAAATGGCTTAGAAATAGGAAAACCTTGATAGGAACAACTTATATTTTAAATAGCACCGACAAGTATTCTCTTATCCTCTTATTTTCTTTACTAAGCTCTCGTCTACCCTAAAAAAACTTAGATGACCAACCTCCGAGACTCCAATGACTTTGACAATGATATTTGGTATGGATTTTCAAGAGCCTAAAGGTTACTTCATGGAATTGATGCTAAGCGAAGGAGTCTTCGGTACTGGAGTTTACATCCAAGAGGTTGAAGAAGAACTCAGGACACTCCAGACTAAGATGGATATGAAGAAGCTGAAGATTACCACTACCAAGGAATATCCTACTTGAATCCAAGCCACCATGAGAGTTGAGAGATAAACAAAAGAGTGCGATTAGTGTGCCCGACCATGCCAACTCATGTGGATGAAGGTACCATAGGAATTGTTTGTTTGAAATCTATGAGTGAATTTGGAGTTTTATTGGAGTTCTTCGCCATTGATTTGATGTTGTTGTCATTTGAGTTGTGTGATTTAAAATCTTGCATTGTTAGGATACGAATTCCGCAGGTATGTACTATTCAACCTTGAGAGGTGCAAGTTACGGATGATTAACGGGATACCTTCCAACGGGTGAAGCATCACACACTGAAGCCTTCCAAGAACTGAAGGATTGAAGACTTCAGGACGAAACCATAGTAAACGAGCCTGTTATAAACGCTAAAAACATTGAGATATAAGTTGGTTGTTGATTGTGGCGTGTGTGTGTGTCCATCTCTTTTCCTTCCTAAGCTCTATCTCACCTAGACCAAAACCTTAAACCATGGACGAACCAACCACTAAACGTTTACTCGTGGAAACAACCACATTTCTTTGAAGGAGATACATACCTTGTTATTTTGAACTCTATCTTTCCTTTAACCTGCAGATGGCAACCCTTTACGAGTCATTCCACAAGGGCCCAGAAATGATCATGACTTTGACTAGTGACCATGATTTTCCAAAGATCTTGAAGGATATGATGGGACATATTCACCTTGAAGGAGATGCTGTCTACAAGGGTTATCCTTTCATTGAAAATTGAGTGGAACTTTGGTACGTGGAAGTGCACCTCTTCCATGAAAAAGGAGTTTGTCCAAAGACTACTGGGCAATACTTTTTCATTTCCCGAGTACCTCGAACCACCTTCTTCGACTCTGTTCGTGAAGCTGCCATGGAAGCCATACGTCAGATTGGGGAAATCCTTGAATCCAGACTCCGTCATGCCCAAGAGTACTTGCGGGAAGTATATGCTGAGCTGATGGACATGAAGTTCATGGCTGCCATGAAGGAGCATAGGATTAAAGAGTTCAAGGACTACATCGCACGTTTTTAGCTGGAATAAACTTCTTATGAAGGAGTAAGGAATAATGTTGGGTTTACACGCTTGACCATACCAATCCATGTGGATGGCAACACTTGTAATAATCCTTTTTGAACTCGAAGTTGTACGAGAGGTTAAAGGATGTAATAAGGAATCTATTATAAGGAGAATGCAACTCTGGCACACAAAAGTTCTGCTATTTCTCGGATGTAAGTTATAACACGACTGTGTAGTCAACATCACCCAAAAGCGTTTTACTAGGTTTGCAGGTGAAGACCTCTTTAAGAGGAGTGAGGAAGACCGAGTGTTAGAACACGCAGTTCACCTGTCTACATATGAAGTAATGATTTGAGTACGGGATGGATTGGCCCCCATACCGTAGAATCTTATTATATACTTTCCTATGTGTGATTGGTAAACCGGAGAGACTTGAAACCTAAGAAGAGTGTCGTTGCGCAAGCCTAAAACCATAGAATGGTAAGACGTATTACCCTTATAGATAGGCTCTCGTGCCTAACATAGATGGTATGGTAAGGAAGGAACATGAAGGAGTTCTATCAAAAGCTTTCGACCACCATGAGAGTCTTGGTAGTAGTTTTGGTGTCTATGGATTATGAGAAAGACTTTTCTTTTGAGTAAAGCCTAGTTCTAAACCACAGAAACTCGAGGAAGAACCATCATGGAATTAAGAAAATATGGAACCCCCACAAGTTTGTTTTTAAGGGTGGTAGTTTCCGAACACCCTAGAATGATAATTGGGTCATACGGCAGATCGGTGAGGACTCAAGAATGGTGCCAAGAGTCTCAGACACAGGAATGCTAACTAGAAGGCAAGACTTATATATAACAGAAGATGTTCCCTCAGGACAAGTAGCAAAAAGGATAAACCACAAACCCGCAGCTGCTAGGACCAAACCCTCGTGAAGTAACCCAAGGAACCCAAACCCTAACATATTTCTTGCTAGCCTCTGCAAATCTCGACGACGAGATTTCTTTTAAGGGTGGTAGTTTGTAACATCCCAAAATTTTCCAAATTTTGGAATGTTAATAATAAGATATTATTGAGTGAATTGCTATGATTTTCATGGGAAATTAAAAACTTTTGATTCTTGTTTCAAATATTTCAATCCAATTGCTTTTCTTTTGGACACCTATGAAATATTTTTGAAACCACAAATAAAAAATGGAGTGAGAATAAAATGACTTTCTCAAAATGTGGTGGAAGAATATTTTATGTGAAGTTCTTTGAATTTTTAGTTCCATCTGAACTTGGATCTTAATTGGAGTTTTAGTGCCATTTAAATATTTCCAAATTATTCAAACAAAACAAAATTTAGTGAGAGGAGATAATATGACTTCTCTAATGATATATTTAGAAATTTTTAAAATGGTACATTTATCCTTTTGTGAACATGCAAAACTCAAAATTGATTTTTTTAGTAAATCAATTATGTCCATAAAGCATTAATAGTAGTTCGTGCACAGAATTTATTTTATTAAATTCTGAAAACTAATTTTCTTGGACTCTAATAATATAATGTAGACATTTTTTTTGTTTTAAGTAAACTTTTTGTGCACGTACTTATGTACGTAAATATATTTCAATCCTAATTCCTATACTATCTAGCTTGACCCAGTATATTTCTCTCTCTAAATATCGGACAGGCGCGAGACAGCAGCACTGCACAACCCACCTTGTTTTTTTTGCCTTTGCCTTTTGGCCAATTTCCTCCAGTTAGGCCCATGCCCTTTCTGGTAGTGAAAGCCCAGGCGCTGGGTCTTCTTCTTCCTCCTCATGCGTTCACTTACAGAGGGGCATCCATGGCCACGTACCACCCCCACCTCCTGCCCACCCCCTCCCCTTCTCTCCCTTTCCCCGAAACTCCTCGGAACGGAACCCCCTCGCCTCCCTCGACCCCTCCCATCCCTCAGTGCACCTAGGAGACTCCCATGGTGGCCATTACAAGGCAGAGGAACAACCACCATTAAGAACCACCATCTGCTCGAATTCTGACCTCCCCCTCTCCTATAAATAGTACCCATAGGCGCACCTAACATCCCTCATCCCCTCCTGATAAAACCCCTCTCTTCCTCGCCCTCCTCTGAGAACAATTGCTCGTTGGAGTTCGTAAGCTCCGGCGGCCGCCCCACGCCGCCACGGGACGAGACCGAGCCCGGGACATTGCCAAATGGACTTCCCCCGAGTTGCTCTACGTTGTTCATACAGTCATTGACACCGGAGACTTCTCTTCTCCAACTCCGGCGATACTCCGGTGACATAGCCGCCAAACTCCGGTGAGCATCCAGCACCTTTCTTTTTCTAATTACAAAACGGTATCCTCCAATAACAGCGTGACACGTGGCAGATCAATTTTATTCCCGTAATTCGTTTCAGATTTTTTTCCAAACTTCAAAATATCGTATCTCTCCAACCGTAAGTCCGATTTTAACAAATAATATATCCCTGGATTCGTTGGAACATCTAGTTTATTTTGAAATTCTGAAATTTCAGTTTTGAGGAAACTAAAATTTAGTTTTGATTTAAATACTAATTTAAGTATTTTTTCTATATATTTTAATCTATAATTCATATGAAAATGTTTAATATATGAAAATTTGTCTTTGGAACCATACCAATCTGCTAGAACTCATAGATTAATTTTTTTCAGCAAGGTTTAGTTGCTGTTTTAGCCCAACACCCTAACTCTGACCTTCGTTGGTCTTCGATTAACCAACTCATCAAACTAAAATTGTTTCATTGATAAAAACCATTAGATAGATCCCTAGAAACCTCTCTGGTCATATGCCATCACTATACAAATTTGGACTTAGGAAATATTACATAAATTTTGTAACATAAACCTTATGCCATCAACTCCATCTATCATTTTCATTGGACCCAAGTCAAATATTCCAATCAAAACCATTATAGACTTTGTCATAGAACCTTGCCTCATAACCCTTCAACCATGATCCTAACTTGTATCAATTTAATCCAACCGCGGAATATGATTTATGTCATATTTTCAATCAAGCTAACTTGATCCATCTCAACCCTGCCACGCCATAGTAACTAGCTTAATAATAGTAATAACTAAATAATTGTATTGTTAATTGTATCTTTTATTTGGATGTTGTTTTGCTCATGTTAAAGTACTTTATTTATCGCTAGATATATCGTAACGAGAAGGCGAGACGACAACAAGTAGAATATTTCATCTTCAGGAATTCAGGCAAGTTGCAAATTGATCATGCTTTGACCTATGTTTTCATATTATGCATAATCCTTTGTATTTTAATGCTATGCATATTTTACAAAAGTTTTACAAATTATTATTACTAGCTAGAGCCATAGGTTCAAGACTTGCAACCAGGCTTGGCCATGCTTGCACAAAATGGGCGGGATGAAAACCAAAATTATTTTGAACCTTTAAACTTGCCTCTTTTGGGGCAACATTTTGTGAAAACTATTGAAAAACAAAACTATATATTATTTTATCTTCTACTCTCTGGACGGAATGGTATTGACAGGAGCGTCTACAAGTGATTGCGCCCATCGGGGTCTTGCAATGAATGCGCTCGACTGGGGTCTTGCACACATGTTTTTGGTGGGGACTGCCGTCCAGGGGAACGAGATCTTCCAAGTACAGTTTGATGTAGCTTCTAGTACAGCCACATGCTACTATGGGCTCTGGCTTAGCTTAGTACTAACGGGAAACCCTTACCTCAGGACCACCATCGGAGAGGGGCTTTCATTGCCTAAGTTGCGGGCGGCTTGGTCAGGTATAGAGGGCTATTACGGAAAGGCTTCGTCACAATTTTCTCCTAGTCGTACACCCAAGTGTGTAACGGTAAATGGGGTTGGTTGTGTCATGTGGGGAACATGTACGACCTTTGTAGAGGGTTAAACCTAATCGTTTAGCCGTGCCCCCGGTTACGGGCAAATTTGAGCAACTGAAGACTTGGACTGAAGAAGAATCTCCCCTCTCTTTTCTAAAAGTCTGTTTTAAGGGAAGGAAAGAATGAGCACAGTGAATGTGTTTCATTTCAACCATATTTATGTTTTACCAAAATTTGGAGAATGAGCACTGGTGCGTATATCCATGTGTCTCACTCCTACCTTTTATACTAAAAACTATTTATTACTATTATTTAAAAAGGACTTTATAAAATTTAGTATAGGAGAAAATTTGCTTTATGCAAAGGAAACCTTCACCAATACTTACGCTGCATGTATAATTTGTTATACCTTTCTTTGCAACTTGCGAGTACATTCCACGTACTCACCTGCACCTGTCATGTGCAGATCTTGACAGATTAGAAGACAATAGGGTTATGGTCGACACTCAACAAGCCCAGTGGTGTTGATGGAGACCTAACTTAGCGACTACGTATAATTCCGCTGTATTATGTGCCAACATTGAGCTATGCCAATGGTATGTATTTGCTTAATTTTGGATCTATCGTTGTAGTAAAATGATGTATGTTTTGTTGATATTCGTTCTTGTTACTGTGTGTGCTAGCTATGATCCAGGGATAGCACAGTAAGCACAGAGACTTGGATTTTATCAAATCCGGGTCGTTACATTATGCTTCTCATCATAATTTCAAGTTGCAACAAATGGATGTGAAGAGTGCTTTTCTTAATGGCTCTATTAATTAGTTGGTATATGTCAAGCAACCCCCCGGGTTCAAGGATCCCTACTTCCCCAATCATGTGTATCAACTCGATAAGGCACTCTATGGCCTCAAGCAAGCCCTACATGCGTGGTATGACCACCTTACCGAGTTGTTGCAAGATCGTGGATTTGAAGTCGGGCAAATTGATCCCACTCTTTTTACTAAGAAGGTCAAAGGGGAGTTGTTTATGTGCCAACTATATGTTGATGATATTATCTCCGGTTCCCCTAACAAAGCTTTCAGTGAGGAATTTGTCGCTCTCATGACCTCTAAGTTCAAGATGTCTTCGATGGGAGAGTTGAAGTTCTTCCTCGGTTTCAATATCAAGCAAAGAAGAGAAGATACCTTCATCAACCAAGCCAAATACACTCAAGACATGCTAAAAAGATTCAAGATAAGTGATGTCAAGCTGGCTCCCACTCCAATGCCCACCAAGTGCCAACTTGACATTGATCCCAATGGTAAAGCGGTGGATCAAAAGGTATATTGCTCCATGATTGGCTCCTTGCTTTACCTTTGTGTATCTAGATCGGATATCGTGTTGAGTGTGGGAATTTGTGCATAGTTTCAAGATGCACCTAAGGAAAGTCACTTTGTGGCGGTCAAGCGAATCTTTTGATATTTGGCTCATACCACAAACTTTGGCTTATGGTACCCAAGAGGAGCCATCTTTGATCTTTTGGGCTATACAGATTCAGATTGGGTGAGAGACAAAGTGGATAGGAAGTCCACCTTAGGAGGGTGCCAATTACTTGGTTGCTCTTTAGTGAGTTGGTTCCAAGAAGCAAAGTTGTGTATCTCTCTCGTCCACCGAAGCAGAGTATGTGGCTGCCAGTAGTTGTTGTGCTCAACTTCTATGGATGAGGAAAACTTTGAAGGATTACAGTGTCATTTGTGATGAAGTGCCTCTTTGGTGTGACAATGAAAGTGCCATCAAGATCTCTCTCAACCCGGTGCAACACTTCAAGACAAAGCATATTGAGATTCGGTATCATTTCATCCGGGATCACATTAGGCGAGGGGAGATCAAGCTCAAGTATGTCAATACCCATGATAACCTTGCAAATATTTTCACGAAGCCCTTGGATGAAGCAAGATTTCGCGAGTTAAGGCATGAGCTAAATATCATTGATTCGAGCAATGTGGCTTGAACCCTTGCACACCCCACCACACTCTTCATGATGTCTCGTTTAGGTGTAGTCATGGACATAGGGGGAGTGTTGTTCTCTCAATGAACTCTCCCTCCCCCATTATGCATAAATTGATCGAGTCTTTCACATTTGCCATTTTTGATGGTACTTGTGCTTCAAAGACGAGTTTTGGTCATGGGCCCAAGGATAATTCTTTGTAGTGCCATACCCTTTTAACTCAAACACAGGTGGCTCCGGCCACCGCCCTTGAGCTTAGGTATTTTTCCTTGTTGTGTGTTTCTTTTGCCTAGCTCTTTTCGGTCTCCTAGATGTTTGAATTCTCTAAAGAGTGGTTTTTCTTGTTTTGCTTTTTGCACTCTTGAGAGTCTTCTTCATCTTATTACAGTATCTTCTTTCCAGCCTAAGCCTCCTCATCCCAAGCCATCTTTTCCAAATGTACACAAGTTTGATCTCCCCCGTGCTTGGGCTGTTGAAACCTGGCGGTACAACCGATGGTCAGACTAGTTCTACCAGTCTTCCCCTCTGTTGTACTTCTGGTCATGCACGAGCGGTTCTACCGCTCCTGCCTGTACCAGTACCTCTGACCGGTACTACCGGTGCTTAGACGTGGTACTACCGCTACTTCTGTAGCGGAAGTACCGCTCTCAACCACCAGGTAGCTACAGGACCGGTACTACCGCTCCCAAGAGCGGTACTACCGGTTGACATCTGGGGCGTATATAAGGGGAGCGGGCAGAAGGGATCTTTCTTTTCCCCTTCGTTCTCGTTCCTCCTCTTATCCCTCGCCGTCGGTTGCTTCGTCCGTCGCCCCGGAGCGCCCTCAAGCTCTCCGAATCGGTCAGCCCTTCATCGGATCCGCTCCGTGGAGGTCGCCTCCTCTTCGATCTCTTCCATGGGTGCCGGTAATGCCCTGTTCTTCTCCTTCTTATGGTTCCTCGTTTTGAACCCAAATCTAGGGCATTGCTTGTATTCCCCGTTTTTGGCCAAATGGTTGGTTGGAAAGATCCCTATAGCCTCCTTCTGCTTCCTGTGCGTTTGTAGAAATAGGAATATGGCATATAGATTCGAGAACGGGCCGTTCCCATTCTTCCACTCGGCGGCTTCGCTCCCGGCGGTACTACCGCTCCTTGCGAGTCCTTGCGAGCGGTACTACTGCCCGAGGGTACTACCGATGGTCCAACCGGAACAACCGGTTTCTCTGAACCTATGTACCCTGTTTCTCTTCTACCTACTTACATGAAACATATTCCTATGCTCTTGTGTACATTCCTCTCATCTTTGCTGGTGTTTCTGTGTGCTCTCTGTGTGCGTCTGCAGGTGGTTCTAGTTCCCGTGCTGCTTGGAAGCCTCAAAACAGGGCCCGTAGGGGCAAACCGTCCGATGACAACGAGGACTCTCATGAGGTGGTGATTCCTACCAAGGCCACTCGTCGGGAGAAGTCTACTGCTACCAAGCTACGAGCTGTGGTGCCCGTGCATAAATGGAAGATGCCGGACTGGCAACGGCTTCGTTTCCAGAATCTCTACACTGTTGCACCGAATCCCCGTTGGAACAACCCTCAGTTCCGGAATGAGTTACAGATGAGGATTGTGTCAGAAGTGTTCGAGCATCACAAGAACAAGTTCACTCAGATGTGGTCCATTAACATCGATCATTGGAGGGACCACCCCGATTACTTTGGAGAATCTCTGGTGATCTATGAAGAGTTTGATTTGAGCAAGCTCATGACCGTGAACTGTGATTCTGATGTGCAACTCATCCATCAATTCTATGCTACAGTCCACTTCGTCTCTGATGCAGAACGCCATCTCTCTTTCATGTGCCGTGATGAGTTCTTTCATGTCCCATGGAGCGCTTTCTACAATGCTCTTGGTTATGAGGATACCGGGATTGAGGGTCAAGGTGGCATCCATCCTCACGGCCGTGCTCACCCCATGGACAAGATAAAGCTTGCCCCTCTATACATCCCTGTACATGGTATTGTGAGCAAGTCCAATAATCTTTTGCCGGTCTATGACATTTTGCATCATGTGTTCCATTGTGTGCTGCTTCCCAAGGTTGGAAATCAAGATGATATCTATGGCTATCTGGTGGATTTTCTTGTGTCCATGAAGATCAAGAGGGGATCCGGTGCCACGTTTGATGTCTCCAAGTGGCTATGGGAGGAGATGTACAATATGGTGTTGTACCGCAAGGTACCAATATATGCTCCTTTTGTGATGCAATTTCTAAGCACAGTTTGGGCAATCCATAGGCCAGGCGAACCTCACACCACCCCTGATAACCTCACGTAGCATGAGGTTAAGGTTCTGAGGCAAAAGAAGCATAAGACTCCGTGTTTTTCTTCGGTCAATCAGGAGGATGTGTATGCTACCTCGGATGACGATGACTTCGAGTTATAGGCTGGGCCCCAGCCCTCTTGGGTTGACAAGCTGACTTCCAAGATCAAGAAGACCTTCTGCTTATAGACTCACATTCAGAAGAAGCTCTACAAGGCCCATGTTGCTGAGAAGAAGGCGCGTCGTAGGCAGATTCAGTTGATGAAGCATCTCAATGTGCCAAGTGTGCAGAGTGGCTTTGGGAAGTCTATCACTCCTGAGGACTCATGGTGCATGGAAAATTGTCAGTGGTCTGATGAAGCACCTGCCTCTTCCTCTGTCCGTGTTCCTGAGGCAGCTACTGCAAGGTCCGAGGAGTCTGAGGAGTCTGATGAGGCTCAAGATCCTGACGATGATATTGATGATGATGCTTCTAACAGTTATGCGGCTACTGGCGAGGAGGTCTACTAAGTCCCGGGATGCTAGCTTCGCTCTTTTCCTTTTTGGTGTTTCAATGCCAAAGAGGGAGAGAGCTACATTAGGTCACCGGAGTTGCATGGGTGGTTATTTGCAGTTGGTCCTTCTAGTTTATTTGCTTGCTCCTTCAAGTGCCCTTTGTTTTTAGTACTGTATGGACTTATTATATGTTGTGATCTCGTGCATGGTGTAAGACATGCATCGTTCTACTTATCTATGCACCTTTCCTTTAGTAGAGTTTATTATATGTTGTTGGTAACCTTCCCTTGTCTCTACTGCTTTATGTTTATTGCGGTTGTTGTGCTGTCTCCAGTTGGTCTGTAAAATCTAGGGGGAGCATTCCCTAGTGTGCGCACTTTGCATTCCAAAAGAAAACTCTAAATAGTGCTCACACTCAGGTGGAGCCCCTCCTTTACTTTTTAGAACTCCCGGACTAATCGTGTGGTTGTCATCTTCCACCAAAAAGGGGGAGATTGTAAGTGTATCCTTTGCCCTAGGGTTTTGGTGATGATGACAACACACGTGGACTAATCGTGCGCCATAGTTTTCTCAGGTACACTTTTTGTGGTGCAAGACGGTTAGGGTTCCCTCTGTGCGAAAAAGATCGAAGACGTAGTTTCCGACGCATTATTTCCTTTGGCCGTAGGATATCCGTACTATTAAGAGGGAATCCACAACGGAAGGTATTGGGTGAATCCTTCACGTACACAATCTCTGCACCCACCATATACCCTCCGTTCGAGGAGAGAGATGTTCCCCATCCTTTGTTTTGTGCAGTCCTGCTCTCGACGGTTGTACCGGTTCTGTGAGCGGCTGTACCGCTGGCCGGTAGTTCTGGCCTTACCACCACCTGTTGTACCGCTCTGGGGTGACTCCCTTCTATACCGGGTGCGGTTGTAGACCGGTGGTGGAACAGTAGTTCCGGTTTTCATTGATAAACCGGTACTAGCGGTGTTCATGTCGGTAGTACCGCCTCAGACTCCACCACCCAGGAACTGTTGGCCCAACAGTTGTTCCGGTCCAACATCCGCTCCAACTACCGGCATGAGGGGTTTACTTTCTGTATATGGCCCGGTAGTTGAGTGGTGGTTGTGTAGTAGTTCCGGTTTGTTCTGATAAACCGGTACTACCAGGTGCGCCACCGGAAGTTCCGCTCCTATGCGTTTCTGCACATAACTGTTGGATCTTGGGGGGCCTATTTAAGGAGGTGCTTCTCCTTCCTCCCACCTACCTCTGGCCTCTCTCTCTCCTCCATTACTGCCATTAAAGCTCTCTTGCCTGATCTCTCTCTCTAGCCACTCAAACTCGTTGATTTGCTAGGGATTGAAGGAGGAGACCTAGATCTACACTTCCACCAAAGGATATTTGATTCCCCCATACTTTCTTGTGTGGATTTTGTTACTCTTGGGTGCTTGGGCGCCCTAGACGGAAGAGGTCACTTCGGAGCCACATTCCATTGTGGTGAAGCTCTGGGGTTTCATTGGGAGCCTCCAATTAAGTTGTGGAGAGAGCCTCAACCTTGTTTGTAAAGGTCCGGTTGCCGCCTTCAAGGGCACCAATAGTGGAATCACAACATCTCACATTGTGTGAGGGCATGAGGAGAATACGGTGGCCCTAGTGGCTTCTTGGGGAGCATTGTGCCTCCACACCGCTCCAACGGATACGTACTTCCCTTTAAAAGGAAGGAACTTCGGTAACACATCCCCGTATTCACCGGCTCCACTCTTGGTTATCTCATGCCTTTACTTGTGCAAGCTTATTTATGTTATATCCCTTTCTTGCTTGTGTGCTTGTTGTTGTTGCATCATATAGGTTGCTCACCTAGTTGTATATCTAGAAAACCTACTTTGATGCAAAGTTTAATTTGGTAAAAAAAAGCTAAAAATTGTTAGTTGCCTATTCACCCCCTCTAGTCAACTATATCGATCCTTTCAATTGCGTTGCTAACAAAGGAGTTGGACTAGAAGACTCTGAAGACCCAGAAGACTTTGCTGAGCCAGGCAAGCAGCCCTTTGACCTTACCGTACGTGAAACTTTTTTTATGCATGTCATGTAGCACTTGTTGTTGTTGCACCAGAATCATGATGAGAGGGTACCACTTTGGTGGGTTACTTCGTTGCTTTTCTCGTTGATACTTGCATGATGCATGACCCTACCTTGCTATGAGGGTTATGCGAGTGGGAGTAGCTAGGATGCTAAGTAGAGCTACACAAAAGGGGATGGGTATATGCATGGTGATGGAAGCAAGATTGTTTTCAAAAACTTTTTGAAAACCCCATCGGGTGCCACTTATGCCCGAGGGAGATAATGAGTTGGGTAAGCACTTGATGATGAAGTGGTGTACTGAGGCAAGTGTGTGTGTTGTTTTCAAAAGGATTGGTTTAAGTTGCGACTGTTATTCCAACCTTACATGCCCAACCACTCTACCCTTATATGGGAAAGGGCATTATTGATTACCTAGACCGATACTAGCATGGTGCCCGCATTACTAGTGGCGGGGGGTGACACGAGGTCACTCTCAGGACGGGGTCGTGCTTGGATAGGCGGCCATGACTGTTTTCACAGGGCCCCGGACACACCGTTGGTACCCCGTGCCAGTGTTATGTGATGAATATGGGAGCGAGGCTCCACAACAATCAGATGTGAAATGTTGGGCAAGGGTGAGGGAGTCCTGGATTAGGGGGTATCCGCACAGCCGGACTGTGTATAACATCCGGAATATTGAAGCGTGAAGATACAAGACTCAAGACTTCGGCCCGTGTCCGGATGGGACTCTCCTTTGCATGGAAGGCAAGCTTGGCGATCCAGATATTGTGTTTCCTTCCTTGTAACCGACTCCATGTAAACCCTAGCCTTCTCCGGTGTCTATATAAACCGGAGAGGTTGGTCCCTAGAAGGCCGATCACAATTACAATCATACCATCATAGGCTAGCTTCTAGGGTTTAGCCTCTACGATCTCGTGGTAGATCCACTCTTGTACTACACATATCATCAATATTAATCAAGCAGGAAGTAGGGTTTTACCTCCATCGAGAGGGCCCGAACCTAGGTAAACATCTGTGTCCCTTGCTTCATGTTACCATCAGCCTTGACGCACAGATTGGGACGCCCTACCCAAGATCCGCCGGTTTTGACACCGACATTGGTGCTTTCATTGAGAGTTCCTCTGTGTCGTCGCCGCAAGGCTCGATGGCTCGTCTCGTCATCAAGGACGACATCACCTCAGAAGGAGCTTTGGCTGTAGGCCAAACTCTCCGACTCGGTGGCTTTATCATGGCCGCCCCGTTGGAGGTAGCGCCGACGAGGGCCTCTCGGGTCATCAATCATAACCTTCGCGTTAGTTTGGAACTTGCCGAACAGATGGACCCAATGGAGCTCTCCTCCCTCAATGAGCTCTTGGATCGCATTGCCGCTCTGGGAGTCGCTACAGACTACGACCAGATCGGGCTTAAACCCGACCAGAGGGACATTAGATTCCCGCAGGCCACCCATGAGATAGCGATAGTGGAGGAACCTCACACGGACCGTCCCTCGACTTTGAGGACGAATCATGTCCGGATCACCGAACTCCTTGAGCCAAAAACCTGCTCGGAGGGAGACATGACGCAGGTCTCATACTTAGAATCGGGCACTGGGCCGAAGAAATTGGGCGATACCCCGAATCCCGAGCTGTCAGGCTCAGAGCTTCCTGCGCCCCCGGGTTGTAGAATGGATCAGAATCCGGATTCAGATAGTAGCACCTACAAGGACATAAACCGCCTCTCCCGCGTCCGACAAGAGTCCCAGGAGACTGTACATCGCTACTGGGCCAGATTCCTCCTTGCGCTTAACAAGGTCAAGAACTGCCGTGAGGAGAATATAGTCTTACTCTTCTGCAAAAACTGCACAGACAAAGGACTCCTCAATGCTATAAGCCGCCGTGACATAGTACGCGTCACGGATTTGGCAATCATAGTACAGAAGTACTGTGCGATGGAAAGCGCCTGGAAAACCCAAACTGAATTTTGGGACAGTACGGCTCTCACCAAGACCTTTGTCCGAACTAAACGGGCGAACTTCCGTAAGCCGACCAATCCTGTCCCCGAGAGACCAAAGCACACCCCAGGGCGGGGAACCGTATTGGAAGAATGGCTCAATGGACCATGTAAACTCCACAGCACTCCGGACACGACACCAACTCACAGCCTTAGAGCATGTTGGAGACTCCGGCAGGTTGCAAAAAGTGGCGAGGATCTTCTCGCAAGCCATAAATCAGAACAACATCCCACGAGCGAACGCAATGCGGTATTGACTGTCTTCGAGACTTTCGCCTCAAACAATAGGCGCAAGCGAGCTCATCGAAGCTCTGCTGAAATTTTCCAGGTGGCAAAGACAAACCCCTGGAACGACGCTGCTATAACTTTCAATGCCAGTGATGAGCCTCGATTCCAGGCTGTCCGGGCACCGGCCGCTCTAGTCCTTAGCCCAATCGTGGATGGCTTCAGGCTCACTAAGGTACTTATGGATGGTGGAAGTGGATTGAACTTGATCTATGAAGAAACGCTCAACAAAATGGAAATTGATAAAAGCCGCATTGAGCAAAGCGGCACCACCTTCAGGGGAATCATTCCCAGTCGGGAGGCACGGTGTGCGGGAAAAATCACACTCGATGTGGTGTTCGGCACTCCGGAAAATTACAGGTCCGAAGAAATCACATTCCAATTGGCCCCTTTTAGCAGCAGATACCACGCCCTTTTGGGGCAGGACGCGTTCACAAGATTTCAAGCCATACCCCATTACGGGTACATGAAGCTCAAAATGCCCGGGCCCAATGGAATCATCACTCTAGCCAGTGATCCGGATGTTGCACTCCACGCCGAAAACAAAACCGCAACACTGGCCCTGGAAGCATTATCCGAAGCCCTAGCAGCTGAAGAATTAACAATGCTACGGGCCATCATGGACAGGGACGACGTGATACTCGACAAGCGACCCAAGTCCACCTCATTTAAACCCGCAGACGAAATAGTCAAATTCCAAGTCCATCCAACGGACCCCATGAAGACAGCTTCCATCGGGACATAGTTGAGCCCCGCCATAGACATCGCACTACGAGACTTTTTACGCGAGAATTGGGATATTTTCGCCTGGCACCCATCGGACATGCCGGGCATTCCGCGTGGATTGCCGAACATAGCCTTAACATAGTAAAGGGATACAAACCTGTCAAACAGACCCTAAGGCGATTCTCAGAGCCCAAACGACAAGCAATGGGGGAAGAGCTAGCCAAGCTACTCGAGGCCGGATTCATCAGAGATATTAAACATCCGGATTGGCTGGAAAATTTGGTGACGGTGCCAAAGAAGGACAAATCCTGACGCCTATGCGTCGACTTTAAAGACCTCAACAAGGCTTGCCCCAAGGATCCCTTTCCCCTCCCTCGCATCGATCAAATCATCGATGCCACAGCTGGACACGACTCGGTGTGTTTTCTCGACGCATACTCTAGATACCATCAAATAAAGATGGCAGAGTCCGACCAAGCTGCAACAGCCTTCATAACACCATATGGCCCTTTTTGCTTCAACACTATGCCTTTCGGGCTTAAGAATGCCGGCGCAACCTATCAACGCATGATTCAAACTAGTAGAGGCATATGTGGACGACGTGGTCATAAAAACAAGACACGTCGAAACCCTAATAGACGACTTGAGGCTTACATTAGATAACCTCCGGACATACAACATCAAGTTGAATCCGGAAAAATGCGTTTTCGGCGTCCCTTCGAGGAAGCTGCTGGGCTTCATTGTTTCCAACAGAGGAATTGAAGCGAATCCGGCAAAAATCCGAGCTATGTCGCAGTTGGCTATACCAACAGACCTCAAGCACATCCAGAAACTAGCTAGATGCGTGGCCACTTTGAGCCGCTTTATATCCAGGTTAGGAGAAAAGGCATTGCCTCTCTACCGCCTCCTTCGGCGCACACTTCGTGTGGATGGATGCAGCCGCGGCCAGACTAGATGAAATAAAGACCTTATTGGCCAGTAATCTAGTCCTAACGGCGCCAAATACCGGCGAACCTATGCTATTATACTTAGCTGCAACACATCAAGTGGTAAGCGCAGTGCTCGTCGTCGAACGAGAGGTGGATGGATACAAATTCCCGCTTCAAAAGCTGGTTTATTACGTATCCACAGTCCTCACCCCATGCAAATCCCGATACCCACACTATCAAAAAGTAGCATACGCGGTCTTCATGGCATCCCGGAAGCTGCGACACTACTTTCAAGAGTGTTCCATTACGGTGGCCTCTGAAGTACCACTCAATGACATAATTAATAACCGCGACGCTACAGGCCGGATTGCCAAATGGGCTATCGAGCTCCTTCCATTCGACATAATATACAAACCACGGCGAGCCATTAAGTCGCAAGTACTGGCTGACTTTGTTGCCGAATGGACCAAAGCCGAACTCCCTAAAGAGTACGGCGCGTACTCTAGCTGGATCATGCACTTCAACGGCTCCAAAATGCTGGCCGGATTGGGAGCAGGGGTAGTCCTGACGTCTCCCACCGGAGACACGGTCTAGTATGTCCTTCAAATATTATACACAGACTCCAACAATGCAGCCGAATACGAGGCGCTGTTGCACGGTCTTCGGATGGCAGTCTCTATGGGCATCCAACGCCTAGAAGTGCACGGGGATTCAAACCTCGCAATATCACAAATAAACAGAGACTTTGACGCCAAGGATCCGAAAATGGTGGCCTATCGCAACACCATGTGGCTCGAGAAAACAATCAAGCGGCGGACGTCCTCGCCCGCATCGGCGCCAAACGCGACCCTGTCCCACCTAACATATTCCTGGAAAGGCTGTTCAAGCCGTCCGTAGTATGGGAAGGGGAGTACGGCAATACCATCACGGATCCGAACACACCCCCAGATTCCGAACCATCAGACACAATCAGAGGCTCTGCCACCGAGATAACATCTTCGGCCCATGAAATCATGGCCGTGATTGCCCCGTGGACTGAGCCTTTCCTGGCCTACCTAAATAGGCAGGAGCTCCCCGAAGGCCAAAATGAGGCACGCTGCATAGTTCGGCGTTCTAAAGCTTACAAGGTCCACGAAGGGGAACTCTATAAGAAAAGCGCGACCGGAGTGCTCCAAAGGTGCATCTCCGAAGAGGAAGGGCGACAACTCTTGGCTGAAATCCATGCCGGACTGGGCGGACACCATGCCGCGGCTCGAGCGCTAGTCAGCAAGGCCTTCCGTACAAGCTTCTATTGGCCGACGGCCCAAGCAGACGCACAGGACCTCGTCCAACATTGCGTCGGTTGCCAGCCCTTCGCCAATCAGAGTCATATGCCCCCTACCGCTCTCCAAACAATCCCCATAACTTAGCCCTTCGCGGTCTGGGGGCTGGATATGGTCGGACCCCTTAAAGGGGGAAGCCATAAGAAAAAAATACTTATTGGTCATGGTGGACAAGTTCACCAAATGGATAGAAGCCAAACCAGTTAAAATGGCCGAATCCGGACCTGTAATAGACTTCATATCCGGGGTCGTGCACCGATACGGTGTCCCCCACGGCATCATCACTGATAATGGCTCAAATTTCATAGCCGATGAAGTGAAAACTTGGTGCGGCAAAATGGGCATTAAGCTCGACTACGCTTCCGTCTACCACCCACAAACAAACGGCTAGGTCGAACGGGCAAACGGTCTCATCATGAGGGGCATCAAACCCAGACTAGTGCGATCTTTAACAGAATCGGATACACACTGGGTAGAGGAGCTCGACTCCGTACTCTGGGGGCTGCGGACCACACCGAATCGCACCACCGGATATACACCATTTTTTATGGTGTACGGTGCGGAAGCAGTACTACCCTGCGACATAATACATGATTCGTCACGCGTACGCATGTACAAAGAGAAGGAAGCCGAGTTAGATCGGCAGGACAACTTGGATGCCCTAGAGGAGGAGCGCGATGTCGCAAAATCCCGTTCCGCATTCTATCAGCAGCAGGCTCCACGATATCAAAGCAGAGAAGTGCGGGCCAAAACTTACAATATTGGCGAGCTCGTTCTATGCCTACTGGAGAAGAAAGACAAACTCAAGCCCAAGTGGGAAGGTCCCTTCGTCATTGACAAATTTCTCACCGTAGGAGCGTACCGCTTACGTAATGCATCCGATAACAGACTCGAGCCGGACCCATGGAACGCGGCCAGACTCCGGAGATTCTACGCCTAACGCCGAACTCAGTGTTCGTCTCCTTACCCCTCCTTTTTAATTATGCTCCACCCCTTTTTTTCCTCCTTTCTCGACCCTTTTTCTCTCCACACAAAGTATTTAATCCAGTGCGGACTCTCGGATCACTCTAGCCGTACTATGTGTGTAAGCTATACCTGGGGGCTTCCTATTCGGAAGCTAAACATAATTACTTTAAATGGCTTTTTGCCCATCGCATATGCGTTCTTTCTCCATATGTGCCTTTTCTTCACCATTATATGCATCGATATGACTTAAGATGTGGCCAAGCTGGGTTGCCTGGCTCTTGTGTTTATGCCCTACGTTCCCGTTAATTCGGCTAGGGCATAAGGGGAGCACCTCTGCGATTGTTACTGCCGGTTCAGCCGGATGTGTACCTCAGACTGGGTGAAGCCGAAAGCTAGTTTCCTTAAGAGAATATTCGATCGGTGAACAAAGGATGTATTCGTTGGTTACAACAAAAAAACCCAGAAGTTTTGTATCCTGCGCCATCGTTCGTAGTCCAGACATGTGCATCGACACATGCATACCCAGGGAAAGGAACCCCTAACGGAACTATTCTCCCTGGAAGATGTTTCTTGCTATCCATGTAATATAACATAACTAGTTGGATACTTGTCTATTCAAGCACTTATGACCCCTACGCCTTGTCTCCACGCATACTCCGGTTTTTGAATAACTAAGCGGGTATTCGGACACACCCCGGACTGTAGGATCCGGGGGCTGAAGCGAAAAGGTCCGCCATGACAAATGATGATAATCCGGCTAGGGGCTACTTATGCCAATTAAATTACACAGTCACTGGGACTAACTATATTCCTCCTCTATACCATCTAACATGCTATCTAGCCTACAATCCCGTTGAGAATACTTAGCGGCTAACGCTACCTGGTCATATACTACACTCACGGGAATTTCTTGCCCATCGGGCCCCGCCGGTCCTACTTCGGCCATATGGTTCGGGTCCAGCTTGGTGTAGCGCGTCTTCACCATCGCCCAGGCTTCTCTCACACCTTGCCGGCATGCTGATACCTTCCACAGACGGAAGCGCCGCCGGGCTCCTTGAAGCAGGCCCGCAAGCTCCCCCATGCCATTCGGCAGGAGGCTTGATGGCCACAAGGCCTGAGCAACGCCGTGCATCACCCGTCGAGTGCGCTCGTGCAGCTGTGAAAGTTCTTGCAGCAAATCACTTGCAGATGAGGGCATCTCCTCTTCAGGGCGACCCGTTAACATTCCTGCAAGACAAATTCTTTCAAAATACTTCCTCACTGAACTATCATATAGTTTGTTTGAGCACTTACCATAAATGCCGCGATGAAGCCTTTTGTTCTCCTTCACGGAGTCCGCCAGTTGAGCACAGACATCCTTTAATTCCACGTCCAGCCGAATATTGGCATCTTGTAGCTTGTTCTTCTCTTGCGTCACTTGTGTAAGGATGCGCTCGCCAGCCTTTAGCTGCCTTTTGAGATGCGAGTCGTCATTCGTTGCGCCCTCCAGATTCACCCCGGGATTGTCTGCAGAATTTTCTGTTAGACTAACCACACCAGCCATTTACTAACTGGTACATCTGCGTACAATTGAGACACATATTACCAGAGGGGAGCTTCTGGGATTCCCCTAACTGGGCAACCGCTTCCATCAGCTGGGCCTTACGTGCCTCCAGCTCCCGAGCCAATTGTTCATTCTTGTCCACAAGGACCTGTGCATATATTGATCCTTCAAACAGTTGTCCCAACTATTCCAAGTCTCAGGGGCTACTGCTATACATACTTATCAAAATTTCTTACCCGTATATCTTTGGTATACTGGTTTGTCACTTGGGCAAGCCCGCCTCGAGCAGCTCGGACGTATGCGTCCCCCGAATTGAAGGCATTAAAAGCCTCTTTGAAAAAGATGTTGTTTCGAAGCACGGCCCTCCGGCGCCGGTGATTCATGGCGCTTTCCACTTCAGAGTTTGTGGCCGAACACATATCCGCATCCTCCGTCGGGGAACTATGCGGTACTGGCCCCGTGTCCGCCTCCGCCCCCGAAGCCGGTTCTGGAACCCGACTGGTGGAGGCGTGATTGGTGGGATCCCCGGATATAGTCCGACTATTCCTCTTCCTGCCAGACACGAAGGGCTATGTCATATTCCAAATTCTACAATCGTAGGACAGGTTATTACTTTACGTCTACAGCGGTGTGTCAACCCTCACCGCCTTCCTCTTGAGCCTGCCCGATCCGGACGCCCGTGGTTGACGAGTCCCTAGGGGCTCGGCCCCTCGCTCCGACCGTCGTCTCTGCAAATAGTGCGACGCCCCAAGGGTAAATCATAATACCTGGGAGGAGTCCTCTTCGGAGGATAGGGTTTTTAGTTTGGCTTACACGCGACACAGGGAGCAGTCCAGGATAGTCGGCCGTAATGGCCACTAGAACGCCATCCCAGCTCGCTTGATAAAATACCCCGTTGACAAGTTCCACAGTGATATCCGGATCTTCTTTGAGTCCCGGATCTAGGGCCCTTCCGGGGTCCTCTGGTTGCAGGGAAGGGCTGAAGATTCCTTCTACGACCCTCCTTAGTTCCTGCTCAGAAGCATTGATGCAAGTAATCTCAGCAGAAGGATGCTAAAGTAAGTGAAGCAGAGAAAAGAATGGCAACTTACCCACTCTGGGGTTTGTACATGGAGAATCGGTCCCGCGTTTTAATGCGAAGGAATTCCTCCTCTTCCCCTTTGTATAAATCAGACAATATCCTTGCCAAAGAAGTGGCGGAGTTCGGACCCTTACGACCGTAGCGGGTGGCATCATCTTCCCCGTTGAAGTGCCACATGGGCTTCCCCCGGTATTGAAGCGGTTGCACTCCCCGCCTTATGCATATCGCCATGACCTCGACTATCGTTAGTCCGGATTTGGCCAGTAACTTTATCCTGTTCATCAGGAAGTGTATTTCCCTCGTGTCCTCTTCTTGAGGGCCCTGGGGGCGCCAGCTTAGGCGTGCCTTCGGCGGGGCGTTACTGAACTGGGGGAGACCTGTCCGAACTAGATCTGTAAGGGGAACATTGTCAATGTAGAACCATTCTAAAGGCCAGTTTTCTGGTGCCTTCTTGGGAGTGCCGGACAGGTATCCGGTCTCGGCAATGCGCCATACTTCGGCCCCGCCCACTTGGCATAGGGATTCTCCCTGGGCGCGGGGAACAAGGCAGAATAGCTTCCTCGATAAACCGATGTGAGGTTTGCAGCCTAAAAACAGCTCGCAAAGTGCGACGTACCCCACTATGTGCAGAATGGAGGCAGGGGTGAGGTTGTGCAACTAGAGGCCGTAGAACTCCAGAAGCCCGCGAAGAAATGGGTGGATAGGAAACCCGACGCCGCTTAGCAGATGCGGGATGAGGCATACGCGCTCCTCTGGAGATGGGTTTGGGGATCCCTCCGCTTGTTCCCCACCATCATAAGAAGCTATTCCGGATCGGACGGGGACCATGAACGCTGGTGGGAGAAACCCTTGGGTTTGTAGCTTTATCAAACGGCTATGAGGAACTGAATACTCTCCCCAATCCCCCGACTTAGAGCGAGGAGGGCAAGCAGAAGAGCTGCGACGGCCAGCCATGTTGGAATGGTTTTTTGCGGAGCGCTCTACGGGATGCTAGCTCAGGGAGAGTGAGTGTGGTTTGGATCTATGAATTCCCGTCCCTTCAAATAGGCGGTCAGCCTGGAGGATCGAGGGTGTCAAATGCAAAAATGCCTCGGCTCCTCGCATTCGCTCAACACGTGGAGGTGGTCATTATTGAGGCATTGAAGCCGAGGAGCACAACATTGATTGGAGGCCAGACACTATTCATCGTAACAGGTACTTTGGAGTATTCAGAGAAGGAACCCGCCTTGCAATGCCGAAGAAAATACTGTGCGTCAGACTCATCGTCATTGAAGCCTGGTTCAGGGGCTACTGAGGGAGTCCTGGATTAGGGGGTATCCGGACAGCCGGACTGTGTATAACATCCAGACTATTGAAGTGTGAAGATAAAAGACTCAAGACTTCGGCCCGTGTCGACTCTCCTTTGTGTGGAAGGCAAGCTTGGCGATCCGGATATTGTGTTTCCTTCCTTGTAACCGACTCCATGTAAACCCTAGCCTTCTCCGGTGTCTATATAAACCGGAGAGGTTGGTCCCTAGAAGGCCGGTCACAATTACAATCATACCATCATAGGCTAGCTTCTAGGGTTTAGCCTCTACGATCTCGTGGTAGATCCACTCTTGTACTACCCATATCATCAATATTAATCAAGCAGGAAGTAGGGTTTTACCTCCATCGAGAGGTCCCGAACCTAGGTAATATCTGTGTCCCTTGCTTCTTGTTACCATCAGCCTTGACGTACATATCGGGACCCCCTACCCGAGATCCGCCGGTTTTGACACCGACAACGGGGGTTACTACCAATCGAGTGGACTCTATGTTAGTGTCGTCTAGGGAAAGATAGTGATTGGCTGCTTACCCCGGGTACTTTAGGTACCGCGGGTCGTGGATGACACGGAAGTTCCTCGGATCTTGTGGGTAAAGTGTGCAACCTCTGCAGAGTGTAAAATTATTCGAATAGCCGTGTCCACGGTCAAGGACAGTTGGGTAACCACTCTTGGTCTATTTCCACTTGTTTACAAACCAGTGTGTGTGTTTGGATAAGTGGGAAGAACTACTTGGGTCAAGTCAAAGGACTTGACATGATTGAGTTGGGTTGAAGCACACTCCCTTTATGTTGATATCTATAACCAGTCCCTATGGTTACTCGAATTCATATGATGCATGATTTACCAGTTGTTGAACATGTCATAGCACAACAAAATTAGCTTTCTGCAAAAATTCACCTACGTCATGCATTGTTGTATCTTGAGCCAAAACATGGGTTGCTTGCGAGTACATTCAAATTACTCATTGGCTTGCCACTGGTTATTTAATTGTCCAGGCAAGGAAGAACAGGAGTTCGAAGAAGAGTTCTTTGGAGACGAACATGCGAACTAGGACGTTTCTGATGTATACTACACAACCTTCTTCTTGTAGACGTTGTTGGGCCTCCAAGTGCAGAGGTTTGTAGGACAGTAGCAAATTTCCCTCAAGTGGATGACCTAAGGTTTATCAATCCGTGGGAGGCGTAGGATGAAGATGGTCTCTCTCAAATAACCCTGCAACCAAATAACAAAGAGTCTCTTGTGTCTCCAACACACCCAATACAATTGTAAATTGTATAGGTGCACTAGTTCGGCTAAGAGATGGTGATACAAGTCCAATATGAATGGTAGATAAAGGTTTTCTTAATCTGAAATAATAAAAACAGCAAGGTAACTAATGATAAAAGTGAGCACAAACAGTATTGCAATGCTAGGAAACACGGCCTAGGGCTCATACTTTCACTAGTGGAAGTTCTCTCCACGATAATAACATAATTAGATCATATAACAATCCATCAACATGCAACAAAGAGTCACTCCAAAGTCACTAATAGCAGAGAACAAACGAAGAGATTATTGTAGGGTACGAAATCAACTCAAAGTTATCCTTTCTGATTGATCTATTCAAGAGTCCATATTAAAATAACACGAAGCTATTCTTTTCGTTCAATCTATCCTAGAGTTCATACTAGAATAACACCTTAAGATACAAATCAACCAAAACCCTAATGTCACCTAGATACTCCAATGTCACCTCAAGTATCCGCGGGTATGATTATATGATATGCATCACACAATCTCAGATTCATCTATTTACCCGACACAAAGAACTTCAAAGAGTGCCCCAAAGTTTCTACCGGAGAGTCAAGACGAAAATGTGTGCCAACCCCTATGCATAGATTCCCAAGGTCATGGAACCCGCAAGTTGATCACCAAAACATACATCAAGTGAATCAATAGAATACCCCATTGTCACCACGGGTATCCCACGCAAGACATACATCAAGTGTTCTCAAATCCTTAAAGACTCAATCTGATAAGATAACTTTAAAGGGAAAACTCAATCCATTACAAGAGAGTAGAGGGGAAGAAACATCATAAGATCCAACTATAATAGCAAAGCTCGTGATACATCAAGATCGTATCACCTCAAGAACACGAGAGAGAGAGAGAGAGAGAGAGAGAGAGAGATCAAACACATAGCTACTGGTACATACCCTCAGCCCCGAGGGTGAACTACTCCCTCCTCGTCATGGAGAGCGCCGGGATGATGAAGATGACCACTGGTGAGGGATCCCCCCTCCGGCAGGGTGCCGAAACAGGATCCCGATTAGGTTTTGGTGTCTACAGAGGTTTGCAGCAGCGGAACTCCTGATCTATTGTGCTCTTCGATGTTTTTACGGTATATGGACATATATAGGCGAAAGAAGTCGGTCAGGGATGCCACGAGGGGCCCACGAGGGTGGGGGCGTGCCCAGGGGGGTAGGGCGCGCCTCCCTGCCTCGTGGCTTCCTCGTTGCTTCCCTTACATGCACTCCAAGTCTCCTGGATTGCTTCCGTTCCAAAAATAACTCTCCCGAAGGTTTCATTCCATTTGGACTCGTTTGATATTCCTTTTCTTCGAAACACTGAAATAGGCAAGAAAACAACAATTTGGGTTGGGCCTCCGGTTAATAGGTTAGTCCCAAAAATGATATAAAACTGTAAAGTAAAGCCCATAAACATCCAAAACATGTAATATAATAGCATGGAACAATAAAAAAATTATAGATACGTTGGAGACGTATCAGTTTCCAGTCAGAATGCCTGTAGGGTTAAAGCAGATGGCATGGGTTCTACCTATCAACAAAGATTTCCGCTGCTTAAGTTCATCTGGTATTCAGCCCTTGTGGGTTTATCTATGTAAGACTTGACCATAATGGTCATAATTTGTGTAAGACAGTATGTATGGATGTAAGACTGTTGTTACTCAGCTTCTGTGTGTTCAGTGAGCATTGAGCGTGAGCCATGGACATAGCACTAGATGTGGAATAGAATGGTGGTTGTGGAGAAGACAAAAAGGGAGAAGATAGGTTCACATCAACTAGGCATATCAACGGGCTATGGAGATGCCCATTAATAGATATCGATGTGAGTGAGTAGGAATTGCCATGCAACGGATGCACTAGAGCTATAAGTGTATGAAAGCTCAAAAAGAAACTAAGTCGGTGTGCATCCAACTTGCTTCCTCACGAAGAGCTAGGGCATTTTGAGGAAGCCCATCATTGGAATATACAAGCCAAGTTCTATAATGTAAAATTCCCACTAGTATACGAAAGTGACAACATAGGAGACTCTCTATCAGGAAGACCATGGTGCTACTTTGAAGCACAAGTGTGGAAAGAGGATAGTAGCATTGTCCCTTCTCTCTTTTTCTCTCATTTTTTTGGGCCTTCCTTTTTTATGGCATTTCTCTTTTTTAGGGCCTTTCTCTTTTTTATGGACTTTCTCTCTTTTTTTGAAGTCCGAAGTCCCATCCTGACTTGTGGGGGAATCATAGTCTCCATCATCCTTTCCTCACTTGGGACAATGCTCTAATAATGAAGATCATCACACTTTTATTTACTTACAACTCAAGAATTACAACTCAATACTTAGAACAAAATATGACTCTATGTGGATGCCTCCAGCAGTGTACCGGGATAATTAATCAAGAGTGATATGTATGAAAGAATTATGAATGGTGGCTTTGCCACAAATACGATGTCAACTACATGATCATGCAAAGCAATATGACACTGGTGGGGCGTGTCATAATAAACGGAACGGTGGAAAGTTGCATGGCAATATATATCGGAATGGCTATGGAAATGCCATAATAGGTAGGCATGGTGGCTGTTTTGAGGAGGGTATATGGTGGGTGTATGGTACCGTCGAAGGTTGCGCGGCACAAGAGAGGCTAGCAATGGTGGAAGAGTGAGAGTGCGTATAATCCATGGACTCAACATTAGTCATAAAGAACTCATATACTTATTGCAAAAATCTACAAGTCATTGAAACAAAGTACTACGCGCATGCTCCTAGGGGGATAGATTGGTAGGAAAAGACCATCGCTCGTCCCCGACCGCCACTCATAAGGAAGACAATCAATAAATAAATCGTGGTCCAACTTCATCACAAAGAGGTTCACCATACGTGCATGCTACAGGAATTACAAACTCCAACACAAGTATTCCCCAAATTCATAATTACTCCACTAGCATAACTCTAATATCACCATCCTCATATCTCAAAACAATTATCAAGCATCAAATTGACCACATCATCCAATTCACTTTCTATGATAGTTTTTATTATACAAAACTTGGATGCCCATCATTCTAGGACCAATTTTATAACTATAGCAAATACCATGCTGTTCTAAAAGGCTCTCAAAATAATATAAGTGAAGCATGAGAGCTCATGACAAACTACTCTGAATGATATAACTGAAGATCAATGAGTAGTCGAATAATTACGCAACTATGTGAAGACTCTCTAACATTTAAGAATTTAAGATCTTGGTATTTTATTCAAACAGCAAGCAAAACAAAACAAAAGAAAATGACGCCCCAAGCAAAACACATATCATGTGGTGAATAAAAATATAGCTTCAAGTAAAGTTACCGATGAACGAAGACGAAAGAGGGGATGCCATACGAGGCATCCCCAAGCTTAGGCTCTTGGTTGTAGTTGAATATTACCTTGGGGTGCCTTGGGCATCCCCAAGCTTAGGCTATTTCCACTCCTTATTCCATAGTCCATCGAATCTTTACCCAAAACTTGAAAACTTCATAACACAAAACTCAATAGAAAACTCGTAAGCTCCATTAGTATAAGAAAATAAATCACCACTTAGGTACTGTTGTGAACTCATTATAAATTCATATTGGTGTAATATCTATTGTATTCCAACTTATCTATGATTCATACCCTCCGATACTACTCATAGATTCAACCAAATAAGAAAACAACACATAAAAAACAGAATCTGTCAAAAACAGAACAGTCTGTAGTAAACTGTATCAAACATATACTTCTGGAACTCCAAAAATCCTACAAAATTAGGAAATCCTGAGAAATTTGTGTACCAATCCAGAGAAAAAGAATCAGATCAAAAGCACGTTTCTGTGAATTATCAAAACTAATTTACTGGGTGCAAAAGTTTCTGATTTTCAGCAGGACCAACACAACTATCACCGTAAGCTATCCTAAAGGTCTTACTTGGCACTTTATTGAAACAAAAGCTAGAAAACATGATTACTACAGTATCACAATCATGTGGACACACAAAAACAGTAAAGGTAAATATTGGGTTGTCTCCCAACAAGTGCTTTTCTTTAATGCCTTTCTAGCTAGGCATGATGTTGACAATGATGCTCACATAAAATATAAGAATTGAAACATAACGGGAGCATCATGAAGCATATGACTAGAACATTTAAGCCTAACCCACTTCCTATGCACAGGGATATTTTGAGCAAACAACTTATGGGAACAATAATCAACTAGCATAGGAAGGAAAAACAAGCATAACTTTAAAACTTTAATCACATAGAGAGGAAACTCGACATTATTGCAACTCCTACAAGCATATATTCCTCACTCATAATAATTGTCAGTAGCATCATGAATGAATTCAACAATATAACCAGCACATAAAGCATTCTTTTCATGATCTACATGCATAGAAATTTTACTACTCTCCACATAAGCAAACTTCTTCTTTATGGCATACGTATCATCACAATAATCATCATAAATAGGAGGCATGCTTTCATCATAGTAAATTTGCTCATCAAAACTTGGGGAACAAAAAATATCATCTTCATCAAACATAGCTTGCCCAAGCTTGTGGCTTTGTATATCATTAGCATCATGGATATTCAAGGAATTCATACTAACAACATTGCAATCATGCTCATCATACAAAGATCTAGTACCAAACATTTTAATGCATTCTTCTTCTAGCAATTGAGCACAATTTTCCTTTCCATCATTTTCACGAAAGATATTAAAAAGATGAAGCGTATGCGGCAAACTCAATTCCATTTTTTTGTATTTTTCTTTTATAAACTAAACTAGTGATAAAACAAGAAACTAAAAGATTCGATTGCAAGATCTAAAGATATACCTTCAAGCACTCACCTCCCCGGCAACGGCGCCAGAAAAGAGCTTGATGTCTACTACGCAACCTTTTTCTTCTAGATGTTGTTGGGCCTCCAAGTGCAGAGGTTTGTAGGAAAGTAGCAAATTTCCCTCAATTGTATGACCTAAGGTTTATCAATCCATGGGAGGTGTAGCATGAAGATGGTCTCTCCCAAATAACCCTGCAACCAAATAACAATGAGTCTCTTGTGTCCCCAACGCACCCAATACAATGGTAAATCGTATAGGTGCACTAGTTCGACGAAGTGATGGTGATAAAAGTGCAATATGGATGGTAGATAAAGGTTTTGTAATCTGAAATTATAAAAACAGCAAGGTAACTAATGATAAAAGTGAGCACAAACGGTCTTGCAATGCTAGGAAACAAGGCCTAGGGTTCATACTTTCACTAGTGCAAGTTCTCTCAACAATAATAACATAATTAGATCATATAACAATCCCTAAACATGCAACAAAGAGTCACTCCAAAGTCACTAATAGCGGAGAACAAACGAAGAGATTATTGTAGGGTACGAAACCACCTCAAAGTTATCCTTTTTGATCGATCTATTCAAGAGTCCGTAGTAAAATAACACTAAGCTATTCTTTCCGTTCAATCTTTCCTAGAGTTCGTACTAGAATAACACCTTAAGATACAAATCAACCAAAACCTTAATGTCACCTACATACTCCAATGTCACCTCAAGTATCCGTGGGTATGATTATACGATATGCATCACACAATCTCGGATTCATCTATTCAACCAACACAAAGAACTTCAAAGAGTGCCCCAAAGTTTATACCGGAGAGTCAAGACGAAAACGTGTGCCAACCCCTATGCATAGATTCCCAAGGTCACGGAACCCGCAAGTTGATCACCAAAACATACATCAAGTGAATTAATAGAATACTCCATTGTCACCACGGGTATCCCACGCAAGACATACATCAAGTGTTCTCAAATCCTTAAAGACTCAATCCGATAAGATAACTTCAAAGGGAAAACTCAATCCATTACAAGAGAGTAGAGGGGGAGAAACATCATAAGATCCAACTATAATAGCAAAGCTCGCGATACATCAAGATCGTATCACCTCAAGAACATGAGAGAGAGAGAGATAGACCGAACACATAGCTACTGGTACATACCCTCAGCCCCGAGGGTGAACTACTCCCTCCTCGTCATGGAGAGCGTCGGGATGATGAAGATGGACACCGGTGAGGGATCCCTCCTCCGTCAGGGTGCCGGGACAGGGTCCCGATTAGGTTTTGGTGGCTACAGAGGCTTGCGGCGGCGGAACTCCCGATCTATTGTGCTCTTCGATGTTTTTAGGGTATACGGACATATATAGGCGAAAGAAGTCGGTCAGGGGAGCAACATGGGGCCCATGAGGGTGGGGACGTGCCCAGGGGGGTAGGGCACGCCTCCCTATCTCGTGGCTTCCTCGTTGCTTCCCTTACGTGCACTCCAAGTCTCCTGGATTGCTTCCGTTCCAAAAATAACTCTCCCAAAGGTTTCATTCCATTTGGACTCATTTGATATTCCTTTTCTTCGAAACACTGAAATAGGCAAGAAAACATCAATTTGGGCCGGGCCTCCGGTTAATAAGTTAGTCCCAAAAATGATATAAAAGTGTAAAAGAAAGCCCATAAACATCCGAAACAGGTAATATAATAGCATGGAACAATAAAAAATTGTAGATATGTTGGGGACGTATCAGTTTCCCAGCCAGAATTCCTGTAGGGTTAAGGCAGATGGCATGGGTTCTACCTATTGATGAAGATTTCCGCTGCTTAAGTTTATTTGGTATTCAGCCCTTGTGGCTTTATCTATGTAAGACTTGACCATAATGGTCATAATTTGTGTAAGACAGTATGTATGGATGTAAGACTCTTGTTATTCAGCTTCTGGGTGTTCAATGAGCATTGATCTCTGGGATCACTGTACACATGCATTCAGTGATCACAACTTATGAGTCGGGGTCCCCATAGAGCTGGTATCAAAGCCATCCTGACTGTAGGAAGCCTTAGTTAGCATGGGCGACAGAACCTGCTTTGCAAAACCCTCTCTACTCCTCTTCTTTTCTAAGCTTACCAAACCCAAGATATATTTCCATATCGACCTTTCCCATTCAACCTTTGTAGATGGCTGCCGTACCCGAAGACTTCCTGACCACCGGATTTCCCGTGCTTCTCAAGGATAGGGATTTCCCGTGCTTCTCAAGGATAGCCTCAAGAAGTGCCAGTTTCACCGAGCCCCCATTTTCACCTACCATGAGCATTGGATCAATGATGCCGAGACGGAGTATCATGTGGAAGAGATCTTTGATACGTCTCCAACGTGTCTATAATTTCTGATTGTTCCATGCTATTATAATACCCGTTTTGGATGTTTATGGGCTTTACTTTACACTTTTATATAATTTTTGGGGACTAACCTACTAAACGGAGGCCCAGCCCATATTGCTGTTTTTTTGCCTATTTCAGTGTTTCGAAGAAAAGGAATATCAAACGGAGTCCAAACGGAATGAAACCTTCGGGAGCGTTATTTTTGGAACGGAAGCGATCCAGGAGACTTGGAGTTGAAGTCAAGGAAGCTTCGAGGTGGCCACGAGGGTGGGGGGCGCCCCCCTTTATTGGGCATGCCCCCCTGTCTCGTGGCCCCCTCGAGGCTCCCCCGACCATCTTCTTTCGCCTATATATTCCCATATACCCTAAAAACATCGAAGCGAACAATAGATTGGGAGTTCCGCCGCCGCAAGCCTCTATAGCCACCAAAAACCTCTCGGGAGCCTGTTCTGGCACCCTGCCGGAGGGGTGGATCCCTCACCGGTGGCCATTTTCATCATCCCGGCGCTCTCCATGACGAGGAGGGAGTAGTTCACCCTCGGGGCTGAGGGTATGTACCAGTAGCTATGTGTTTGATATCTCTCTCTCGTGTTCTTGAGGTGATACGATCTTGATGTATTGCGAGCTTTGCTATTATAGTTGGATCTTATGATGTTTCTCCCCCTCTACTCTCTTGTGATGAATTGAGTTTTCCCTTTGAAATTATCTTGTCAGATTGAGTCTTTAAGGATTTGAGAATACTTGATGTATGTCTTTCCGTGCTTATCTATGGTGACAATGGGATATTCATGTGATCCACTTAATGTATGTTTTGGTGACCAACTTGTGGGTTCTGCCCATGAACTTATGCATAGGGGTTGGCACACATTTTCATCTTGACTCTCCAGTAGAAACTTTGGGGCACTCTTTGAAGTACTTTGTGTTGGTTGAATAGATGAATCTGAGATTGTGTGATGCATATCGTATAATCATGCCCACGGATACTTGAGGTGACAATGGAGTATCTAGGTGACATTAGGGTTTTGGTTGATTTGTGTCTTAAGGTGTTATTCTAGTATGAACTCTATGATAGATTGAACGGAAAGAATAGCTTCATGTTATTTTACTACGGACTCTTGAATAGATAGAACAGAAAGGATAACTTTGAGGTGGTTTCGTACCCTACCATAATCTCTTCGTTTGTTCTCCGCTATTAGAGGCTTTGGAGTGACTCTTTGTTGCATGTTGAGGGATAGTTATATGATCCAATTATATTATTATTATTGAGAGAACTTGCACTAGTGAAAGTATGAACCCTAGGCCTTGATTCCTAGCATTGCAATACCATTTGTGCTCACTTTTATCATTAGTTACCTTGCTGTTTTTATATTTTCAGATTACAAAAACTTATATCTACCATCCATATTGCACCTATATCACCATCTCTTCGCCGAACTAGTGCACCTATACAATTTACCATTGTATTGGGTGTGTTGGGGACACAAGAGACTCTTTGCTGTTTGGTTGCAGGGTTGTTTGAGAGAGACCATCTTCATCCTACGCCTCTCACGGATTGATAAACCTTAGGTCATCCACTTGAGGGAAGTTTGCTACTGTCCTACAAACCTCTGCACTTGGAGGCCCAACAACGTCTACGTGAAGAAGGTTGTGTAGTAGACATCAATCTTGAAGGCTAATGACTCTCCAACAAGCTGGTTCTTCGAGGGACTCCAGATGGCAACACTGGTTCTTGCCATCGAAACGGCAACCCTCAAGACACTCACCTGCCTCCGAGACCTTCTTCTCGAGATGGCGGACGAGTTGGCAACCTGGTTCTTGCCTTATCGGAAGGAGGGTGAGGATGAGAGTAGTGCACCAGCTCCACCATTGGAAGAAGGACTTCCACTCCGATTCCAGACCTACTTCAGCCTTTGTGCCGATTGTTTGGCACAACACTTGGCCTCGGAATCAATGGAGCTCCGAAAGGAACTTTATGAGACCAACGAGCTTCTTCGCCAAGCACAAGGGAAGACGGATAGGATCAAGAAAGAAGGTGCTCCCCCTGGATAGCCCGCAGTCACATACCGAGGCGGAAGATCCCCAAAGGATGGAGGACCCCCACAACAACAACGCATGAGCGCAAGGGATTACCGCAAGCTCTTCGCACCATCGGCAAAGCAACGCCGTGTTGAGCTCCTCCACTCGCCCACCCCTTCAAGTGAAGAGGAAAGTCAAGATACTGATGAGGAGGAGGAAGACCCAGAAGAGCCAGACTACGCGACCGAGAATTCCACCACTTAGGCATCATTCGCAACTCGGATATGCCAGTTCGTAACCCCTACGGTAGGATAGGTCGTGTACCCCCTATGCGAAGTCGAGTCCTTGTAATGGTTCATATGAAACCATGTAGTGTTGTGTTTGCTTTTGATGTGTTTGACGGACGTCGTACTTCCCTTCGGGAACCTGTAAACGACTACATCACCCATTTGGATTTTCAATGAATGTGTTTGGCCTTTTTGGCCCTTGCATGAAAACAATTAGTGTCATACCGACCCCCTTTCTAGGCATCCCATCTATATTGCTTTCCCTCATCTTTCCCAATCATGAGACCTTGACCGCTCCAACAGGATGCCTGTTGTAACACATACTTGTACCTCTACCCAGTAGCAAGAAGCCGGAGGTTCTGCTGAAGCAGGAGCCAGCCAGGACCAAGCCCGAGGACAGACTCCACCACCACCACCTCCCCCGAACATGGACATGGCTCAGCTTCTCCAAGCCTTCCGAGAAGAACGCCAAGCCAACATTGCAGCCCTCTAGATGATTGCTCAGGCTGTCAACCGCCAGCCGGTGGGGAACGGCAATGGACGTTCCATGTTAGCGGAGTTCAAGAAGCATGCACCACCTACCTTCATTGAGACTGCTGAAACCCCGGATGCAGATGACTGGGTCCGCATCATTGAGGATCCGCTGGAACTAGTCGTCTGCACTGAGGACCGTGAGAAGGTGGCATATGCTGCTCACTGTCTCGGGGGAACTTCCAGAGCTTGGTGGGATGGATTCAAGGTCATGCATGTTGGGCAAAACATCACTTGGAATGACTTCAAGGCAAAATTCCGCAAGGCCCACATTCCTTCTGGAATCATGGCCATCAAGAAGCGTGAATTCTAAGCCCTGAAGCAAGGAAGTAGAACTGTCAAGGAGTACATGCAGAAGTTCAGTGTTCTCTCAAGGTATGCTCCTGAGGATGTCAGCACTGATGCTGCCAAAAGAGAGCGCTTCATGGAAGGCCTTAACCAGACTCTGTAGTACTCGCTTGTTGTGTGTGACTGCCCAACCTTTCCTGATCTGGTGAACAAGGCACTCATGCTTGAGGACAAGCGACGTGCTTTGGATGATACCCATAAGTGCAAGATGATCAGCAAGGGTAGCTCCAACAACCAGAAGCCTCGCCCATGGCAGCCAGCCCCGGTCAGGCCAACCTATCAGCAGCCAAGAGCCCCTGCACCCGCACCAACTATCAGCCTCAGCAATATGCCAACCCTAGGCCAGCTTTCAACAACCCCAATAACAATACCGGTAAGAGCAACAACTCCAATCAAGTCACTTGCTTTGGATGTGGTCAGCCAGGACACTATTCGAAGAATTGCCCCAACAAGAAGCTAGATGCACCGTGCCGCAATGCACAGAACCAAGGCCAAGGCCGCGGAATGCCACCAAGGAACCAAGCTCCTCGCAACCCGCCCAACAATGGCAAGGGGCGTGTGAATCACATCACTATAGAAGAAGCTCAGGAATACCCAGACGTCGTGGTAGGTACGTTCCTTGTCAACTCAGCACCTGCAACTGTCTTGTTTCATTCTGGAGCCACGCATTCATTTGTCATCCAAAAGTTTGCATTAAAAAGTGGCATGACCCCTACACCCCTGAATAACCCTATGGTGGTACAAACCCCCGGAGCAGAGATGAGAGCCAAGATAGGATGTAAAGGAGTCGGGATTGTCATTAACGGGGTAGATTTCCTAGCAGACGTTATCATCTTAAGATCGTAAGGTTTGTATGTGATCTTAGTAATGGATTGGCTCATCAAGCACCAAGGCTTGTTAGATTGTGCCAATCGAACTGTCACTGTGACCAATGACCAAGGAGTCGGAGTTAAATTTGCCTCCAAACCCTCCTCTGCTCAAGCCACCCAAGTCAACTGTCTGACTGAAGTTGGATTGGAGCAAGTGCCAGTAGTATGCGGATACCCTAATGTCTTTCCTGATGAGCTACCGGGAATGCCTCCTGACCGAGACATTGAGTTCATCAGCGAGCTCATGCCTGGAGCAGGACCCATATATAAGAAGCCTTATAGAATGGGATCGGAAGAGTTAGCAGATTTGAAGAAGCAACTAGAAGAGCAGTTGAGGAAGGGATTTATCCGCCCTAGTGCCTCCCCTTGGGGATCACCTGTTCTGTTTGTAGTAAAGAAGGACGGTACCATCCACTTGTGCATTGACTATCGCTCCCTCAATGAAGTTACAATCAAGAACAAGTATCCACTTCCCAAGATTGAAGATCTGTTTAATAAACTCAATGGGGCCAAGGTGTTCTACAAGATTGACCTCAGATTTGGGTACTGCCAGCTGAAAATCAGACCCCAAGATATTCCGAAGACGGCATTTGTAACCAGATATGGCCTGTATGAGTGCACGGTCATGTCCTTTGGATTGACCAATGCCCCAGCTTACTTCATGTATCTCATGAATAAGGTCTTCATGGAATATTTCGACAAGTTTGTTGTCGTCTTCATTGATGACATTCTTGTCTTCTCGAAGACGGAAGAAGAGCACGAGCAACACTTGAGGATGGTCCTAGACAAGCTTCGAGAGCACAAGTTCAGCAAGTGCAAATTTTGGCTGCATGAGGTTGGATTCTTGGGTCATAAATTGACTACTGAAGGATTGTCAGTGGATCCCACCAAGATTCAAGCCGTGACTGAATGGCAAACCCCGAGCAATGTGAAGGAAGTCAGAAGCTTCCTCGGACTCACGGGATATTACCGCAAGTTCGTTGAAGGATTCTCAAGCATTGCCCGACCCATGACCCAGCTCTTAAAGAAGGACAAGAAGTTCGAATGGACGCCGAAGTGCGAAGAAAGCTTCCAGGAACTGAAGCATAGATTGACCACTGCCCCAGTTCTGGCAACACCATATATACACAAGGAATTTGTGATATATTGTGATGCGTCGAGAACCGGACCGAGAAGTGTTCTGATGCAAGAGGGCAGAGTCGTAGCTTACCTTTCAAGACAACTACGGCCTCATGAAGAGAACTATGCTACTCATGATCTTGAGTTAGCAGCAGTGGTTCATGCCCTGAAGACATGGCGACATTACCTCCTAGGGAAGTGGTGTGAGATATACACGGATCACAAAAGTCTGAAGTATATTTTCACTCAGAAGGAATTGATCATGAGGCAGAGAAGATGGCTAGATTTGATCAAGAATTATGACCTCAATGTTCAATACCACCCTGGGAAGGCTAATGTGGTAGCAGATGCATTAAGCAGAAAGGCTTGTTCCTTGAATGCTATGCTTAAGGAAAGGCTAACCGCCTTGTATGAAGAACTTGAAAGCTTCGGGTTGGAACTGGTTGCACCAGGATTCTTGCCAAAACCTCGAAGTTAGGCCTACCTTGATGGATGATGTTACAGAAGCTCAGAAGGGACACAAAAGTATTGAAGGCATCAAGAGGAAGATCAAGGCAGGCAAGGCCCCAGGATTCTCAGAGGGTGAGCAAGGAATTGTGTGGTTTGGGAATCACATTTACTTACCCAACAAGATTGAGCTCAAGAATTTGATATTGCAAGAAGCTCATGACACCCCGTATTCCATCCACCCCGAAGGAATCAAGATGTATCAAGACCTAAAGGAAAGATTCTGGTGGCATGGCATGAAGAGAGAGATAGCCACTTTTGTCGCTAAGTGTGACATATGCCAAAGGGTCAAAGCTGAACATCAGCAACCCACTAGATTGTTACAGCCTCTCAAGGTGCCTGAATGGAAATGGGATAAAGTCGGAATGGACTTCATCACTGGATTACCCAAGTCAAATAAGGGACATGACTCCATCTGGGTCATAGTCGACCATTTGACCAAAGTAGCCCATTTCATTCCTGTCAAGACAACTTACAAGGGAAACCAGCTAGCCAGCCTCTACATCAACAGAATCGTAAGCCTTCATGGTGTTCCCAAGGAGATTGTGTCAGATCAAGGAACCTAGTTTACCTCAAGGTTCTGGAAGAAGTTCCAAGAGGCCATGGGAACCAAGTTGTCCGTCAACACTGCTTTCCATCCACAGACCGGAGGTCAGATGGAACGAGTGAATCAGATACTCGAAGACATGCTCCGAGCCTGTGTCTTAGCATATGGAGCTAAGTGGGAAGATTGCCTACCCTTCACCGAGTTCTCCTACAACAAAAACTACCAGTCCAGTCTTCAGATGGCACCGTTTGAGGTGCTATATGGACGGAAGTGCCGCACTACCCTCAATTGGTCCGAGACCGGAGAAGGACTAGTCTTTGGGCCCGATATCCTCTATGAAGCAAAAGAGCAAGTCCAACTTGTCAGAGAGCGTTTGAAGACTGCCAAGTCAAGACAGAAGAGCTACGCTGACTCACGTCGTCGAGACATGACCTTCCGGGTTGGAGACCATGTCTATCTCCGAGTCACGCCTCTCAAGGGAACCTAGCGCTTCCATGTCAAAGGAAAGCTCGCACCAAGATACATCGACCCCTTCAAGATCACTAACCGACGAGGAGAAGTTGCGTACCAATTGGAACTACCACCTGAACTATCCGATGTGCACAATGTATTCCACGTGTCACAACTCCGGAAGTGTCTCCAAGTTCCAGACAAGCCTGATCTTTACAAGGACGTCGATCACCAAGCCATTGACCTTCAGCCTGATTTGACCTACCGTGAGAGGCCCATCTGCATTTTGGACGAGGCTGAACGATGCACTCAAAGCCGCACCATCAAGTACTTCAAGGTCCAGTGGAGCAACCACACTGAAGCAGAAGCAACCTAGGAACATGAAGACTATCTTAGATCTGAGTTTCCGTATCTCTTTAAAGCCTAGTTTAGGAATCTTGGGGACGAGATTCTTGTAAGGGGGGTAGGCCTGTCACACCCTGCATTTTGTAACATTGCATTGTTAAAGCATGAAAATTTGGACCAACAAAAACTTTTGCATTATTTTGCTTTTTACTTGGAGTTGGTTTTCTCTCTGTGGTTTTCAAGTGATCTTAAAAGTCAACATAGCTTCACCTTCTATACTTCATCCCCTTGCCCCAAACTTCTGCGCAATGATCGTACCATGTGTATAGAACAGTATAGTATTTTCTTACAAAAATAATTTGGCCAAATAATATTTTCAAAAATTAGTTTTCCAAAAACCCCTGAATTGAGATTTGCACTGCAAGTACTTGGTTTCGGGTGTGGAAAATCTTTCAAAAGGAACATTTGAATCCTATTAGATATAGGACTCCCATAAACCACAAAAATATAATTTTAAAAGTTATTTTACTACTTTATTTAAAGGCTTTTTCTTAAGGCCAGAAATGGTCTTTAATAGGTTAAAATTAGTTATCTGTTTCAAAAATATTTGAGAAAATTTAGGGGAACCCATAGGACATATATCGTCCATATATAAGAGTTTCAACACATGGTCATGTTCAAAATATTGGAGAAAACCCTCCAAAACCATTTATGTCCATTTCAAGAATTTAAGATATTTATATAAGAAATATTCTAAAATAAATCCAAGAAACTTCTAGCAAGTCCCATATTCCTAATGTGATGATCTTGCAAAGTTTCATCTCAATCCAAATTGTTTTGGTTCACAAAAGTTCCCCAAAACCCTCTTTGTCAAGATTCAAATTTGAAAAACTTTACATTGTCAACTTTCTCCTTTTGCTCTCAACCTTTGTGGGCATGTCCTAAACCCTAAATGATGACACTACACCAAGTGGTGCATCAAGGATAATAGTTTTGCATGTCTAGATCTTGGCAAACTCATTCTGTTGATTTCTAGGGTTTACAAAGGTTGCATTGGCAACTTTGCCCAAATGGACTCAATCTTGGTAGAACTTCTTATTTTCTCATGCCATTTGACCCTGTCAAGCCTTATGACAAGAGGAGTTCATCTTCTTGCCCAAACAAGCATCAAGCACCTTCTGCCACTTTACCAAAATTCCATTTTGACCTCTTCCACTAATCTCCATGGGCTCAACTTTGTACCACAGCTGCTCCTAGTCCCCTTGCACCTCCAGTAACAATGTCAAATCCATAGCTCAATTATTGGAGGGGTAAAACCCCACTTTCTCTCTCTGGACAGCACATTTCCCCCTCTCTCTCAACCCCACTCCTCTCCTATTGGCCATCCATGGCATCCAAGGCCCCTCCCCCTTTCTTTACTCCCTCCTAGACCTGCTAGACATGCTTGGGCGCGCCCACACTGCATAGAAAATGGCATGCTGGCCATTTGGGCGCTCTGGAGCGCGCTACAGTGCGGCAAGGAACTGTAGCCACCCCCTGCCAACCACCTCCAGCCACCTCGGGCCTCCCCAGCGCGCCCGACGATGTGTCTCGATGTTTGCAACATGCCACGCTTCTGTCCCCCTCCTGCATCTCCCACCTGCTGCCCTTGCTCGCACGCGCGCCGGCCGCCCGAGAGCAACAATGAGTGGCCTCACACACGCGGCACCTCTGGCCCTCCCCTGCTCTCTCTCTCTCCCTTCACTCCGCTCACTCTGGACCAACCCCAGGAACGCCACAGACACGCCCACACGGGCCACCTTAGCCTGCAGCGACAGCTACAAGCTCGTCAGTGCACGAGTCCTTGGTGGACCGTCACCCGCCTATTTAAGGGCATCCCCGAGCCCTCCTCTCCTCACCACTCGCTCTCTCACTACCCTAATCACCCCTCTACACCGCCCGCTCATCTCTAGAAGCTCTCGAGCTCGAGCTTCGCCGCGGCGGCTTACCATTGTCCACACGGTAGAAGCTCTCCCTGCTGCTCCTAAGCCCCAATCTGGAACCCCCGCTCTCCACTAACCATTTCCCCTCTCTCTCCCGCTCATTTTGCAGCCTGACACGACCGGAACGGCGACCTCCCGTAGCTCCTCCGCCACGTGACCTCGCCGCCGGCAAACCAGGCCAACCCGGCGACCAAGTCCACCTCCACCCAAACGGTGACACGACGAGGAGTCAAACCCTGGCCTCCGCTTTCCTCGCTGTGCACTGCATCGTCGCCAGTGAGCTCGCCGGTCCTCTGTCGCATGGTTAGGGATGACAAGTGGGCTCCGACTGTCACCCTCTCCTCTCCCTAGTCTCCCTCTCTCTCACTGGCGGCTGGGCCCCGCCCGTCAGGTTCAAACCTGGCGCGCGCGCCGCTCGGCTCGCCTGGACCGAATTGTCTCTGGGCGTGTGCACTGTAGCTGTTCTGGCCCAGTTGCACAGTGGCCTTTTTCCTTTTCTTTTCCTGTCACTTTTCAAAAAATTCCACAGGATTAAATAATAATCCAAATGCAATAATTCCAACTCCTAAATTCTAGTAATAATCCCACCTATTTAGTGGTGCAATTTTCACTCTTAACAAACCAACTTTTCTTCACTGTTAAAATTTAAATTTGAATTTGAGCATTTATGCCTGTCATTGAAAATTCCTAGCACTGTTTCCATGACTCCAAATCCAAATCTAGGAATTTTCTCATTCTTAGAATACACTCTAGTATTTAACAAAAACTAGTTGACATTTTTCTAAGAACTTTGGTTTTTCTGTTTTGCAATTGCCTTATTTTCTAGTTGTTATTTGCGACGATAGATTGCGTTGCTGACGAAGGAGTTGGACTAGAAGACTTTGAAGACCCAGAAGAATTTGCTGAGCCAGGGAAGCAGCCCTTTGACCATACCATGAAACTTTTTTATGCATGTCATATAGCACTTGTTGTTGTTGCACCAGAATCATGATGAGAGGGTACGACTTTGGTGGGTTACTACGTTGCTTTTCTCGTTGGTACTTGCATGATGCATGACCCTACCTTTCTATGAGGGTTATGCAAGTGGGAGTAGCTAGGATGCTAAGTAGAGCTACGCAAAAGGGGATGGGTATATGCATGGTGATGGAATCAAGATTGTTTTCAAAAACTTTTCGAAAACCCCATCGGGTGCCACTTATGCCCGAGGGAGATAATGAGTTGGGTAAGCACTTGATGACGAAGTGGTGTACTGAGGCAAGTGTATGTGTTGTTTTCAAAACGGGTTGGTTTGAGTTGCGACCGTTTTTCCAACCTTACATGCCCAACCACTCTACCCTTATATGGGAAAGCACATTATTGATTACCTAGGCTGATACTAGCATGGTGCCCACATTACTAGTGGCGGGGTTACACAAGGTCACTCTCGTGACGGGGTCGTGCTTGGATAGGCGTCCATGACTGCTTTCACAGGGCACCGAACACACCGTTGGTACCCCATGCCAGTGTATGTGATGAATATGGGAGCGAGGCTCCACAACTTTAATATGTGAAATGTTGGGCACGGGGGTTACTACCAATCAAGTGGACTCTATGTTAGTGTCGTCTAGGGAAAGATAGTGATCGGGTGCTTACCCAGGGTACTTGAGGTACCGCAGGTCGTGGATGACACGGAAGTTCCCCGGATCTTGTGTGTAAAGTGTGCAACCTCTGCAGAGTGTAAAACTATTTGAATAGCCGTTTCCACGGTCAAGGACAGTTGGGTAACCGCTCTTGGTCTATGTCCACTTGTTTACAAACCAGTGTGTGTGTTTGGATAAGTGGGAAGAACTACTTGGGTCAAGTCAAAGGACTTGACATGATTGAGTTGGGTTTAAGCCCACTCCCTTTATGTTGATATCTGTAACCAGTCCCTATGGTTACTCGAATTCATATGATGCATGATTTACCAGTTGTTGAACATGTCGTAGCACAACAAAATTAGCTTTCTGCAAAAATTCACCTATGTCATGCATTTTTGTATCTTGAGCCAAAACATGGGTTGCTTGCGAGTACATTCAAAGTACTCATTTGCTTGCCACTGGTTATTTAATTGGCCAGGCAAGGAAGAACATGAGTTCGAAGAATAGTTCTTTGGTGATGAACATGCGAACTAGGACGTTTCCCAGTCATAATGCCTGTAGAGTTAAGGCAAATGGCATGGGTTCTACCTATCGATGAAGATTTCCGCTGCTTAAGTTTATTTGGTATTCAACCCTTGTGGCTTTATCTAGGTAAGACTTGACCATAATGGTTATAATGTGTGTAAGACGGTATGTATGGATGTAAGACTCTTGTTATTCAGCTTATGTGTGTTCAGTGAGCATTGATCTCTGGGATCGCTGTACACGTGCATTCGGTGATCACGACTTATGAGTCGGGGTCCCCACAGTTCCTTTGCATTAAGGGCTTGCACATAAAAAAATCAAAAGCGCATGACAACCTCTGCTTCCCTTTGTGAAGGACCTATCTTTTACTTTTCAGGTTTTTACTTTCATGCAAGAGTCAATAGTATTCCTTCTCATTTCAACCTCAGTTACTCTCTAGTTGGCAAGCATCATCTGGTGTGGAAAGATCCAAACACATATATCTAGGCACTTATCGTTGATCATGAATTATTATTGTTGACAATTATCTCTATCATAAATGAGTTGGGAGGCGAAACATTAAGCCCCTATCTTTCTCTGTGTTTGATGGATGCTATTTGTTCTCAAAATATGCTTTGAGTACTAGCAATCATAGAAGATTATATCATAACTGAGTATGTGGAGCTCTTGCTTGGACTTTGTTGAAACTAAATTGAATTGCAATTATTTGGTGACAAAGAACATAGGTTGTTAAGTTTCAAGAGAATGCATTGTTTAAACCATAAGATGTGAATTGATTGCTACTTTATCATGATGAGTTTTATGAGAAAGAGTTGTTGTTTGTGATGCTAGAAAAAGTGATGGAAATTATCATTGATCAAACTTATGCACTATGCTAGCATTCACACCTCATAAATTGTTGCTTTTATCATTTACCTACTCAAGGACGAGAAAAAATTAAGCTTGAGGATGCTGATATGTCTCCAACGTATCTATAATTTATGAAGTATTCATGCCATGTTTACAAATTTTTTTATGGTTTTGGTGCACTTTCATATGAATTTTATATGATTTTCATGGACTAACATATTAACCTAGTTCCCAATGCCAGTTGTTGTTTTCTGCTTGTTTTTTGTTTTCCAGAAAATCAATACCAAACAAAGTCCAAACATGATGAAACATTTTGAATTTTTTTTGGAACATAAGAGACTACCGAAGCTTCGAGGGAGTACCAGAAGACCCACAAGGAGGTGACAAGGTATCCCGGCATGCCCAGGGGGGTGGATGCGCCTAGATACCTTGTGGCCCCCTTGTGGCTCCTCTTCGCGTGATTCCAACGCTGAAAATTCTTATATATTCGGAAACCCCCTGAAAGTTAACCTAGAACTTCGACTCCACCGCCGCAAGCCTCAGTTCTGAAGAGATCCCATATGGAGGCTTTTTCCGGCACCCTGCCGGAGGGGGAAATCATCACCGAAGGCCATCTTTATCATCCTCGCGGTCTCCATGACGAGTAGGGAGTAGTTCACCCTCGGGAATAAGGGTATGTACTAGTAGCTATGTGTTTAATCTCTCTCTCTCTCATGTCCTTGATCAAACACGATCTTGATGTACCATGGGCTTTGTTAATATAGTCCGATCATATGTTGTTTTCCCCTCTCTCTCTCTTGTTGTGATTAATTGAGTCTTGTTCTTTGAGGTTTTGTGATGCGGCTTGAAGCTACGTCAGTATTTCCCCAAAGAGGAAGGGATGATGCAGCACAGCGATGGTAGGTATTTCCCTCAGTGATGAGAACAAGGTTATCGAACTAGTAGGAGAACCAAGCAACTCTACATAAACAACACCTGCACACAAATAACAAATACTCGCAACCTGACGTGTAAAAGGGGTTGTCAATCTCTTTCGGGTAGCGGCGCCCCAGATAGGCAAACGGACGTGAGAGAGTTGTAAATATTGATAGATCGAACGCCAGATAAAATAAATTACAGCAAGGTATTTTTGTATTTTTGGTTTAATAGATCTGAAAATAAAAGGCAAATAAAATAGATCGCAAAGGCAAATAATATGAGAAAGAGACCCGGGGGCCGTAGGTTTCACTAGTGGTTTCTCTCGAGAAAAATAGAAAATGGTGGGTGAACAAATTACTGTTGGGCAATTGATAGAACTTCAAATAATCATGACGATATCCAGACAATGATCATTATATAGGCATCACGTCCAAGATTAGTAGACTGACTCCTGCCTGCATCTACTACTATTACTCCACACATCGACCTCTATCCAGCATGCATCTAGTGTATTAAGCTCATGGAGAAACGGAGTAATGCAATAAGAACGATGACATGATGTAGACAAGATCTATTTATGTCGAAATAGACACCATTGTTTTATCCTTAGTAGCAACGATACATACGTGTCGGTTCCCCTTCTGTCACTGGGATCAAGCACCGTAAGATCGAACCCACTACAAAGCACCTCGTCCAATTGCAAGATAAATAGATCAAGTTGGCCAAACAAAACCCAAATATCGGAGAAGAAATACGAGGCTATAAGCAATCATGCATATAAGAGATCAAAGACGACTCAAATAACTTTCATGGATAAAAACATAGATCTGATCATAAAATCAAAGTTCATCCGATCCCAACAAACGCACCGCAAAAGAGTTACATCATATGGATCACCAAGAGACCATTGTATTGAGAATCAAACGAGAGAGAGGAAGCCATCTAGCCTCTAAGTACGGACCCGTAGGTCTACAAAGAACTACTCACGCATCATCGGAGAGGCACCAATGGACATGATGCACCCCTCTGTGATGGTGTCTAGATTGGATCTGGTGGTTCTGGACTCTGCGGTGGATGTAATTGATTTTCGTCCACTCCCTAGGGTTTCTGGAATATTGGGGTATTTATAGAGCAAAGAGTCGGTTCAGGGGGCACCCGAGGTGGGCACAACCCACCAGGGCGCGCCTGGGCCTCCTGGCGCGCCCTGGTGGGTTGTGCTCCCCTCGGAGCACCTCCAGGCGCTTCTCCGACCCACTGGATGTCTTCTGGTCCAAAAAAATCCACAAAAAGTTTCGCTGCGTTTGGACTCCGTTTGGTATTGATTTCTTGTGATGTAAAAAACATGCAGAAAACAGCAACTGGCACTTGGCACTATGTCAATAGGTTAGTACCAAAAATGATATAAAATGACTATAAAATGATTATAAAACATCCAAGAATGATTATATAACAACATGGAACAATAAAAAATTATAGATATGTTGGAGACGTATCAACATCCCCAAGCTTAATTCCTGCTCGTCCTCGAGTAGGTAAATGATAAAAACAAATTTTTTGATGTGGAATGATGCCTAACATGTCATATCATATTCTTTTCTTTATAGCATGGACACTTGGACTTTATATGGTTCAAATCAATAGTCTAGTCTTGACATGAGATTTAAATACTCAAGCATATCAACAAGCAACCATGTCTTCCAAAATATCAACGCTAAAATAAGTTATCCCTAGCCCATCATGCTCAATCATTGATCCATTCATGAAACACACTTGCACATTAGCTACACCCAATGCTCAAGTACGATCATAGTGCCTCCTAGTTGGTGCTTTATAAGAGAAGATGGAGACTCAAATTCAAAATAAAAAAATTACGTAAAGTAAAAGAAAGGCCCTTCGCAGAGGGAAGTAGGGATTTGTAGAGGTGCGAGAGCTCAAAGCGAAAAACTTAGAGATAAAAACATTTTGAGAGGCATACTTCTCCCACCAACGAAAATGACTTAGAGCTCCCAACACTTTCCATGCTAGATATATCATAGGCGGTTCCCAAACAGAAAATAAAGTGTATTCCCTTTCCCACCAACTTTCACTTTCCATGGCTAGCCGAATCCACGGTTGCCCTCCATACCAACACTTTCCAAGGAATTTATTATTTGACAACATAAAGTAAATTCATTTTTCATTCCTGGACTGGGCATCCCTAATACCTTTGCCTTACTCTCGTGCAATGACAAGTGAATAAACACTCATCATGAGAATAACACATCTAGCATGGAAAACATTGGCCACCCCTCACCGCCTCGTGAGCGGTACGAGCACACAAAAGTGAAATTTATTTTGGAAGTTAGAGATGGCACATACAAATTTGCTTAGGACGGAAAAATAATACCGCATATAGGTAGGTATAGTGGACTTATGTGGCAAAACTGGTTTAAAGGATTTTGGGTGCACAAGTAGTGACCATACTTAGTGCAAAATGAAGGCTAGCAAAATATTGAGAAGCGACCAACCAAGAAACGAGTAATCTCATAAGCGAACATTAAGCATTATTAACACCGAATAATGCACCACAAGTAGGATCTAATTTCATTGCATGACTATTGACTTTCGTGCTTGCATAGGGAATCACAAACCTTAACACCGATATTATTCCTAAAGCATAATTACTCATCAACATGAGTCACATATCACATCTGAAGGAAATATGCCCTAGAGGCAATAATAAAGTTATTATTTATTTCCTTATATCATGATAAATGTTTATTATTTATGCTAGAATTGTAATAACCGGAAACATAATACATGTGTGAATACATAGACAAACATAGTGTCACTAGTATGCCTCTACTTGACTAGCTCGTTTATCAAAGATGGTTATGTTTCCTAACCATGGACAAAAGAGTTGTCATTTGATTAACGGGATCACATCATTAGGAGAATGATGTGATTGACTTGACCCATTCCGTTAGCCTAGCACTTGATCGTTTAGTATGTTGCTATTGCTTTCTTCATGACTTATACATGTTCCTGTAACTATGAGATTATGCAACTCCCGTTTACCGGAGGAACACTTTGAGTGCTACCAAATGTCACAACATAACTGGGTGATTATAAAGGAGTACTACAGGTGTCTCCAAAGGTACATGTTGGGTTGGCGTATTTCGAGATTAGGTTTTGTCACTCCGATTGTCGGAGAGGTATCTCTGGGCCCTCTCGGTAATGCACATCACTATAAGCCTTGCAAGCAGTGTGACCAATGAGTTGGTTACGGGATGATGCATTACGTAACGAGTAAAGAGACTTGCCGGTAATGAGATTGAACTAGGTAATGGATACCGATGATCGAATCTCGGGCAAGTAACATACCGATGACAAAGGGAACAAAGTATGTTGTTATGCGGTTTGACCGATAAAGATCTTCGTAGAATATGTAGGAGCCAATATAGGCATCCAGGTTCCGCTATTGGTTATTGACCAAGAATAGTTCTAGGTCATGTCTACATAGTTCTCGAACCCGTAGGGTCCGCACGCTTAAGGTTTCGATGACAGTTATATTATGAGTTTATGAGTTTTGATGTACCGAAGGAGTTCGGAGTCCCGGATGAGATCGGGGACATGACGAGGAGTCTCGAAATGGTCGAGACGTAAAGATCGATATATTGGACGACTATATTCGGAGTTCGGAAAGGTTCTGAGTGATTCGGGTATTTTTCGGAGTACCGGAGAGTTACGGGAATTCGCCGGGGAGTATATGGGCCTTATTGGGCCATACGGGAATAGAGGAGAGAGGCCGAAAGAAAGGAGGCACGCAGCCCCCCTCTGGTCTGAATTGGACAAGGGGTGCGGCCCGCCTTTCCTTCCTCCTCTCCCACTCTTTCCCCCCTTCTCCAACTCCAACAAGGAAGGAGGGAGTCCTACTCCCGGTGGGAGTAGGACTCCCCTTGGCACGCCCCCTCCTAGGGCCGGCCTCCTCCCCCCTTGCTCCTTTATATACGGGGGCAGGGGGCACCCCACAACACACAAGTTGATCTACGGATTGCTCCACCATATTCCACCTCGGTCATATCGTCGCGGAGTTTAGGCGAAGCCCTGCGCCGGTAGAACATCATCATCGTCACCACGCCGTTGTGCTGACGGAACTCATCCCCGAAGCTTTGCTGGATCGGAGCCCGGGGATCATCATCGAGCTGAACGTGTGCTGAACTCGGAGGTGCCGTATGTTCGGTGCTTGGATCGGTCGGATCGTGAAGACGTACGACTACATCAACCGCGTTTTCATAACGCTTCCGCTTACGGTCTACGAGGGTACGTGGACATCACTCTCTCTTCTTGTTGCTATGCCATCACCATGATCTTGCGTGTGCATAGGAATTTTTTTGAAATTACTACGTTCCCCAACAGTGGCATCAGAGCCTAGGTTTTATGCGTTGATGTTATATGCACGAGTAGAACACAAGTGAGTTGTGGGCAATAAAAGTCATACTGCTTACCAGCATGTCATACTTTGGTTCGGCGGTATTGTTGGATGAAGCGGCCCGGACCGACATTACGCGTACGCTTACGCGAGACTGGTTTTACCGCCGTGCTTTGCACACAGGTGACTAGCGGGTGTCAGTTTCTCCAACTTTAGTTGAACCGAGTGTGGCTACGCCCGGTCCTTGAGAAGGTTAAGACATCATCAACTTGACGAACTATCGTTGTGGTTTTGATGCGTAGGTAAGAACGGTTCTTGCTCAGCCCGTAGCAGCCACGTAAAACTTGCAACAACAAAGTAGAGGACGTATAACTTGTTTTTGCAGGGCATGTTGTGATGTGATATGGTCAAGACGTGATGAGATATAAGTTGTTGTATGAGATGATCATGTTTTGTTGAAGTTATCGGCAACTGGTAGAAGCTCTATGGTTGTCTCTTTGTTGCATAAGATGCAAGTGCCAAATAATTGCTTTACTTTATCGCTATGCAATAGCAATAGTTGCAAGAGCAATAGTTGGCAAGACGACCATGTGACGACACATTGATATAGATCAAGATGATGAAGATCATGGTGTCGTGCCAGTGACGATAGAGATCATGACAGTACTTTGGAGATGGAGATCAAAGGCGCAAGATGATCATGGCCATATCATGTCACATATTTTGATTGCATATGATGTTTATCTGTTATACATATTATTCTATTTTGTTTGATGGTAGCATTATAAGATGATCTCTCACTAATTATCAAGAAGTGTTCTCCCTGAGTATGCACCGTTGCCAAAGTTCTTCGTGCCTAGACACCACGTGATGATCAGGTGTGATAAGCTCTACGTCCATCTACAACGGGTGCAAGCCAGTTTTGCACATGCGGAATACTCAGGTTAAACTTGACGAGCCTAGCATATGCAGATATGGCCTCGGAACACGGAGACCGACAGGTCGAGCGTGAATCATATAGTAGATATGATCAACATAATGATGTTCACCATTGAAAGCTACTCCATTTCACGTGATGATCGGTTATGGTTTAGTTGATTTGGATCACATGATCACTTAGAGGATTAGAGGGATGTCTTTCTAAGTGGGAGTTCTTAAGTAATATGATTAATTGAACTTAAATTTATCATGAACTTAGTCCTGGTAGTATTTTGCAAATTTTGTTGTAGATCAATAGCTTGCGTTGTTGCTTTCATATGTTTATTTTGATATGTTCCTAGAGAAAATTGTGTTGAAAAATGTTAGTAGCAATGATGCGGATTGGATCCATGATCTGAGGTTTATCCTCATTGCTGCGCAGAAGAATTATGTCCTTGATGCACCGCTAGGTGACAAACCTATTGCAGGAGCAAATGCAGACGTTATGAACGTTTGGCTAGCTCAATATGATGACTACTTGATAGTTTAGTGCACCATACTTAACGGCTTTGAATCGGGACTTCAAAGACGTTTTGAATGTCATGGACCATATGAGATGTTCCAGGAGTTGAAGTTAATATTTCAAGCAAATACCCGAGTTGAGAGATATGAAGTCTCCAACAAGTTCTATAGCTAAAAGATGGAGGAGAATCGCTCAACTAGTGAGCATGTGCTCAGATAGTCTGGGTACTACAATCACTTGAATCAAGTGGGAGTTAACCTTCCAGATAAAATAGTGATTGACAGAATTCTCTAGTCACCATCACCAAGTTAGTAGAACTTTGTGATGAACTATAATATGCAAGGGATGACGAAAGTAATTCCCAAGCTCTTCGTGATGCTGAAATCAATGAAGGTAGAAATCAAGAAAAACATCAAGTGTTGATGGTTAACAAGACCACTAGTTTCAAGAATAGGGCAAAGGAAAAGAAAGGGAAACTTCAAGTAGAATGGCAAACAAGTTGTCACTCCCGTGAAGAAGACCAAAGCTGGACCAAAGCCTGAAACTGAGTGCTTACACTACAAAGGAAATGGTCACTGGAAGCGGAAATGCCCTGAATATTTGGTGGATAAGAAGGATGGCAAAGTGAACAAGGGTATATTTGATAAACAGGTTATTGATGTGTGACTTACTAGTGTTTATAGTAGCCCCTGAGTATTTGATACTTGTTTGGTTGCTAAGATTAGTAACTCGAAACAGGAGTTACAGAATAAACAGAGACTAGTTGAAGGAGAAGTGACGATGAGTGTTGGAAGTAGTTCCAAGATTGATATGATCATCATCGCACACTCCCTATACATTCGGGATTAGTGTTGAACCTAAATAAATGTTATTTGATGTTTGCGTTGAGCATGAATATGATTTGATCATGTTTATTGCAATACGGTTATTCATTTAAAATCAGAGAATAATTGTTGTTCTGTTTAAATGAATAAAACCTTCAATGTTCATACACCCAATGAAAATAGTTTGTTGGATCTCGATCGTAGTGATACACATATTCATAATATTGATGCCAAAAGATGCAAAGTTAATAATGATAGTGCAACTTATTTGTGGCACTGCCGTTTGGGTCATATCGGTGTAAAGCGCATGAAGAAACTCCATAAAGATGGATTTTCGGAATCACTTGGTTATGAGTCATTTGATGATTGCAAACCGTGCCTTTTGGGCAAGATGACTAAAACTCCGTTCTCCGGAACAATGGAACGAGCTAGTGACTTATTGGAAATAATACATACCGATGTATGCGGTCCAATGAGTGTTGATGCTCGTGGCGGGTATCGTTATTTTCTGACCTTCACGAGATGATTTGAGCAGATATAAGTATATCTTCTTAATGAAACACAAGTCTGAAACATTTGAAAAGTTCAAAGAATTTCAGAGTGAAGTGGAGAATCATCGTAACAAGAAAATAAAGTTTCTACGATCTGATCGTGGAGGAGAATATTTGAGTTACGAGTTTGGTCTTCAATTAAAACAATGTGGAATAGTTTCACAAACTCATGCCACCTGGAACACCACATCTTAATGGTGTGTTCGAACTTCATAATCGTACTTTACTAGATATGATGCGATCTATGATGTCTCTTATCGGTTTACCACTATCGTTTTGGGGCTATGCATTAGAGACAGCTGCATTCACGTTTAATAGGGCACCATCTAAATCCGTTGAGATGACACCATATGAACTATGGTTTAGCAGTAAACCTAAGCTGTCGTTTCTTAAAGTTTGGAGTTGCGATGCTTATATGAAAAAAGGTTTTCAACTTGATAAGCTCGAACCCAAATCGGAGAAGTGCGTCTTCATAGAATACACCTTCTATGACAGATCTGAAGGCAAGTTATTCGTTGCTAATATGGATCCTTTCTAGGGAAGAAGTTTCTCTCGAAAGAAGTGAGTGGGAGGAAAGTAGAACTTGATGAGGTAATTGTACCTTCTCCCTTATTGGAAAGTAGTTCATCACAGAAATCAGTTCCAGTGAATCCTACACCAATTAGTGAAGAAGTTAATGATGATGATCATAAAACTTCACATCAAGTTGCTACCAAACCTCGTAGGTCTTCCAGAGTAAGATCCGCACTAGAGTGGTACGGTAATCATGTTCTGGAAGTCATGTTACTAGACCATGATGAACCTACGAAATATGAGGAAGCGATGATGAGCCCAGATTCCACGAAATGGCTTGAGGCCATAAAATCTGAGATATGATCCATGTATGAGAACAAAGTATGGACTTTGATTGACTTGCTCGATGATCAGCAAGCCATGTTAAATAAATGGATCTTCAAGAGGAAGACGGACACTGATAGTAGTGTTACTATCTACTAAGCTCGACTTGTTGCAAAAGGTTTTCGACAAGTTGAAGGTGTTGAATACGATGAGATTTTCTCACTCGTATCGATGCTTAAGTCTGTCTGAATCATGTTAGCAATTGCCACATTTTATGAAATCTGGCAAATGGATGTCAAAACTGCATTCCTTAATGGATTTTTAAACAAGAGTTGTATATGATGCAACCAGAAGGTTTTGCTAATCCTAAAGGTGCTAACAAAATGTGCAAGCTCCAGCGATCCATCAATGGACTGGTGCAAGCATCTCGGAGTTGGAATATACGCTTTGATGAGTTGATCAAAGCATATGGTTTTATATAGACTTTTGGAAAGGCCTGTATTTACAAGAAAGTGAGTGGGAGCACTACAAAATTTCTGATAAGTATATGTGAATGACATATTGTTGACCGGAAATAATGTAGAATTATTCTGCAAAGCATAAAGGAGTGTTTGAAAGGAGTTTTTCAAAGAAAGACCTCAGTGAAGCTGCTTACATATTAAGCATCAAGATCTATTGAGATAGATCAAGACGCTTGATAAGTTTTTCAATAAGTACATACCTTGTCAAGATTTTGAAATAATTCAAAATGGAACAGTCAAAGAAAGATTTCTTGCCTGTGTTGCAAAGGTGTGAAATTGAGTAAGACTCAAGACCCGACCACGGCAGAAAATAGAAAGAGAATGAAGTCATTCCCTATGCATCAGTCATAGGTTCTATAAAAGTATGCCATGCTATGGACCAGACCTATTGTATACTCTGCCCTGGTTTGGCAAGGGAGTACAATAGTGATCTAGAAGTAGATCACTGGACATTGGTCAAAATTATCCTTAGTAGAATAAGGATATGTTTCTCGATTATGGAGGTGATAAAAGAGTTCGTCGTAAAGAGTTACATCGATGCAAACTTTTACACTGATCCAGATGACTCTAAGTCTCAATCTGGATACATATTGAAAGTGGGAGCAATTAGCTAGAGTAGCTCCGTGCAATGCACTGTAGACATAGAATATTTGCAAAATACATACGACTCTGAATATGACAGACCCGCTGACTAAAGTTCTCTCACAAGAAAAACATGATCATACCTTAGTACTCTTTGGCTGTTAATCACATAGAAATGTGAACTAGATTATTGACTCTAGTAAACCCTTTGGGTGTTGATCACATGACGATGTGAACTATGGGTATTAATCACATACAAATGTGAATATTGGTGTTAAATCACATGGCGATGTGAACTAGATTATTGACTCTAGTGCAAGTGGGAGACTGAAGGAAATATGCCCCAGAGGCAATAATAAAGTTATTATTTATTTCCTTATATCATGATAAATGTTTATTATTCATGCTAGAATTGTATTAACCGGAAACATAATACATGTGTGAATACATAGACAAACATAGTGTCACTAGTATGCCTCTACTTGACTAGCTCGTTTATCAAAGATGGTTATGTTTCCTAACCATGGACAAAAGAGTTGTCATTTGATTACCGGGATCACATCATTAGGAGAATGATGTGATTGACTTGACCCATTCCGTTATCCTAGCACTTGATCGTTTAGTATGTTGCTATTGCTTTCTTCATGACTTATACATGTTCCTGTAACTATGAGATTATGCAACTCCCGTTTACCGGAGGAACACTTTGGGTGCTACCAAACGTCACAACGTAACTGGGTGATTATAAAGGAGTACTACAGGTGTCTCCAAAGGTACATGTTGGGTTGGCGTATTTCGAGATTAGGTTTTGTCACTCCGATTGTCGGAGAGGTATCTCTGGGCCCTCTCGGTAATGCACATCACTATAAGCCTTGCAAGCAGTGTGACCAATGAGTTGGTTATGGGATGATGCATTACGTAACGAGTAAAGAGACTTGCCGGTAACGAGATTGAACTAGGTAATGGATACCACGATCGAATCTCGGGCAAGTAACATACCGATGACAAAGGGAACAAAGTATGTTGTTATGCGGTTTGACCGATAAAGATCTTCGTAGAATATGTAGGAGCCAATATGGGCATCCAGGTTCCGCTATTGGTTATTGACCAAGAATAGTTCTAGGTCATGTCTACATAGTTCTCGAACCCGTAGGGTCCGCACGCTTAAGGTTTCGATGACAGTTATATTATGAGTTTATGAGTTTTGATGTACCGAAGGAGTTCGGAGTCCCAGATGAGATCGGGGACATGACGAGGAGTCTCGAAATGGTCGAGATGTAAAGATCGATATATTGGACGACTATATTCAGAGTTCGGAAAGGTTCCGAGTGATTTGGGTATTTTTCGGAGTACCGGAGAGTTACTGGAATTCGCCGGGGAGTATATGGGCCTTATTGGGCCATACGGGAATAGAGGAGAGAGGTCGAAAGGAAGGAGGCACACAGCCCCCCTCTGGTCCGAATTGGACAAGGGGTGCGGCCCCCCTTTCCTTCCTCCTCTCCCCCTCTTTCCCCCCTTCTCCTACTCCAACAAGGAAGGAGGGAGTCCTACTCCCGGTGGGAGTAGGACTCCCCTTGGCGCGCCCCCTCCTAGGGCCGGCCTCCTCCCCCCTTGCTCCTTTATATACGGGGGCAGGGGGGCACCCCACAACACACAAGTTGATCTACGGATCGTTCCTTAGCCGTGTGCGGTGCCCCCCTCCACCATATTCCACCTTGGTCATATCATCGCGGAGTTTAGGCGAAGCCCTGTGCCGGTAGAACATCATCATTGTCACCACGCCGTTGTGCTAACGGAACTTGTCGTGGATTTGTCACGGCAGATGTCCTTAGTGTCAGGACTTTAGTCGCGAGGCCAACGCATCTATGTGGTAGCTTGAGAGGGGTTGGGCGGAATCGAGAGACGCAACACAAGACAGGGATTTAGACAGCTTCGGGCCCCGAGAAACATCATCCGGTAAAAACCCTACATGCTGTTTGAGGCTAGGTCTCATTATCATCACGAGGGAGTCGCCGTAAACCGGCTCTCCTCTTTGTGTCTAGCCCTAAGATTGTTTCTTCTTGCTTGTCGCTTGTCCCTCTTTGGGGAGCCCTGCCCCTCCTTATATATGTTGAAGGGGCGGGTTACATGTGGAGTCCTATTAGGATTAGGACTAGTCTATCTCTAATACAAACCGGATACAAGCCCAGGTCTTAACTCCTTGTAAGACAAATATTCCTTATGCCTTTCCTCTTAAACCGGCCCACCATAATATGAACCGGCCTTCATGAACCGCCCGTTGGGCCACCAGGTCTTGTCGCTCCTCGCACCCGCCTGCCGGATTACCAATGAGTCGTGAACCGCTAGGTCCAAACGGGTCGCCGGTGAACCGCCAAGTCCGGCCGGGTTAACTTCCGGCCGGTTTACACCGCGGGGTATATCCCCGACATTAGCCCCCAAGTTTAGCTTGGATTTATCCATGGTAAACTTATGCTGCAAAATAAACAGCAGAACAAATTTTGGTAGGTTGTGCTCCGGGTTAAGAATTCTTGTAGACCGGCACCTGATCGTCCTTAAGTCCTTTGTCATTTCCTCCTTCTAGAAAATCCGGGTCAATAACCAGCTTCATACTCAAATTGCTGATGTTGGCTTCTTATAGAAAAAATATTGTGAAGAATAATCCACTTGAGTCGGCTTCCAAAACGCTGGTTTAAGAAATATTGGTCTTGAAATACTCATCTGATATTCAACCGGTTTGAAGATGCAGAACTTGCCGGTTTTATCATTGCCAAAGACCGTCGGGTTATAAAAACTTGATAATTTCGAGTCATGATTGTTGCAGACACCGGTTCATGATTGTTGCCAACGCCGGTTCATGATTGTTGCAGCCACAGGGTCATAATGATTGGTGACGCCGGGTCAACCTAGTTTGCTCAATCAGAGAATTTGACAATATTTCTTCAATAATAATATAATACCAGTAGCCCCCAAGTCTTGAGCAGAACAAAGTGATTGCTTAAGACTTGCTTCAATATAAATACTGCCACTTAAGAAGAAATCCATGTTGTTCATCCCAGTCACTTAGTAAAAACTGAATACTCCATATTATGTAGCCCCCAAGTGCCGGGTTGTCATGCTTGCAGCAACCTGGGACTTGTAATTGTATTATACTCATAAAAACTTCAACCAGTGTAGCCCCCAAGGGCCGGGTCATTATGCAATAATGAGCAGGGACTTTGTAGGTATAATCATGTAGATTTGAGCAATGATGTGTAGCCCCCAAGGGCCGGCTCAGTAAGATAATATTGAGCTGGGACTTAATATATACTTCAATGAAAATAACATCATATGATGTAACCCCCATCATGGGACTTGAATCCACGTCCACAAGGTTAAGAGCCTTGTGCTTTACCAACTGAGCAGTGGACTCTTCAATATAATGAATAAAAAGCTTTGTACCTTCAACTGTTGACAGAAGCAATTGGTAGCCCCCAAGGGCCGACTCATTATAATGTGATGAGTCGGGTCTTCAATAATATGAGCAAAAAATTACTTTGCATTAGCCCCCAAGTGTCATGGTGCATGCTTGCAGCGACATGAGACTTGCATATAACCTCAATTTGAATAATGTAGCCCCCAAGTGCCGGGTCGTAAGCCTGCAGCGACTCGGGACTATTCCTTCAATTGTAGAATAAACCATATCCTTTGATAAAATAATATCCAGTGCGCTAAAGCGACTTTGAAAACCTCAATAATATCGGTTATTAATAAAAATTCAGCCATGTTGGCTATTCAAGATAATATAATCCGGTATGAAAACCATATTCATTCAATATCATGATGAAAATTCAACCAAGTTTGGCTATTTGAATAATATAACCCAATGATTTATAAGCGCATGATTCCAATGTCGCAATCCAAATATATACTGGTGACCTGTGACATTGAATCACCTCGCTGGTTTACCAACTTTCTGTAGTAAGGGTGATAATCCCAATCTTGAGTACTGATAACTCCTTCCATATTGTGTCGGTTTATGATAAAACCGCACCGGGTTATGATAGACACCGGATTATCCATATATAATACTGGCGACATGTAGTCGAACCAGACCGGATTAATAATCGCCGGATTATAATTGGTCATGTACTGACAATTTGTAATTGAAAGTCAAGCCGGGTTAATGAACGCCGGTTTACTCCATAATAGGATGATAATAGAAAATCAAATCGGGTAGATGGCCCCCGGATTAGGACTTGACCGTGTTCCGTCAATTTGTAATTGATAGTTGAACCGGATTAAAATGTTGTTGGTTTAAAAAACGCAACAAAAATGAAATAACAGTTATGAAAAAATATGGAAGCAAAGGCAATGATAAAAACCGTTTGCAAAAATATGCTATACTGAGCTGATCAGATGGTATTACCATAGTCGGACAGGACCAAGCCCCCAATAGGAGTGACAATGATTCAAGTCAGCCAGGTCCCCAAATGATTCGTGGCATATATGCCAGATCAAGAGGCGTGGCAATGGTTCGGGTTCGACCAAGCCCCCAAGTGATTTTGTGGCCTTAGGCCGACCAAGAGGCGTGACTGGTTCAGACTTGACCATGTCCCCAAGTGATCTGGTGGTTGTCGCCTATCAAAAGGTGTGGCGTTGGTTCGGACACGACCAAGGCCCCCAGTGATGTATAAAAAGCAAATGTCAAGGGGTAAACCGGAGTCCGCTTTAAAAACAGAGCCACTCCATGTAACCACGCATGATAAGAAAGACAGGGACCCCGCTTTATGAAGCAGAAGCCCCCATGTGATCAATAATATGTTAGGCCAATAAGGCAGGATACCCATGTTTGAACCGCGCATCATGGCAGCAGGTCCTCTTCGGTAATTTTTAACTTTTTTGCAAGAGATAAATTCTTCTTGAACCGGAATCTTGAACCGGATAGTGAGAGCTTCAAAGCTTTGTGGGAGAACAGACGTCCCTTAAACAGGATTGCAAACCGGAATCTTCATTTTCAGCCGGAAATTTTCTGACGGCCTTTCAACTCAAACTTGCGAGAAATTAATTCCTTTTTGAACCGGACATTGTTAAACCGGATTTGAGAGCTTCAAAGCTTCGTGCGAGACAAATTTCCCTTGAACCGGATTGTAAACCAGATATTTGAGAGCTTCAGTGAGACTGACTTCCCTTGAACCGGATTGTAAACCGGAATCCTTTCTGATGATCTGGAACTTCTTCATTGAGCCGGGATTTTGTAACTGTCATATACTTCCTAAGCCGGAAATTTTATGACGGCCTTCAAATAATAGTAGCCTCCGGGACCGGGTTATCTTTCCCTCCATCGTCCCGGGGTTTTTAAATTTGCTGAAACTGGCAAGACTTGTTGCGTCATATCATCGTAGCCCCCGAGTCTCAAGGTGTGTCGAAGAGTTGGCTTGAGACTCTCCATATTTGACCGTGATATAAACCGGCATAACTTGTATATCATTGGTGTTGACAGCACGATGTGAATCCACAGAAGGTTGTGATGACTGCGGCGTGTTATAAATCATCCCGTATGAGCCGTGTCAGCAACTCGGCCAATGGTTCCTTCCAACTGGCTCTTTGAAGTTTAACCAAACTGTAGTGGCAGCGACTTGTGTGCCTCTCCATTGAGCCATCCAATGCATATGGCGGTTGATGATAATTCGCCTCCAATTTGTTGAAAGAAAAACTGGGCTACCCAAGCTGTGACTTGCTCATACTCAATAAACAGCTCATGCAGACAAGTGCGGCCCGGTATGTTGATGTAGACCAGGCCGTGAGAGACGGACGGAAAATACGACCGCAGCATCAGAGGCGACACAGACAGATGTGTCGGTCGCGGCGTTGTAAACCGGTTCAGACGAGCGAGTCAAACGCAGGCACGGTCCCGGCAAGCTGTTGTAAACCGGGCCGTAAGGGCGGCGTCTTGCACGCGCCCATTCACCGTGTAATGTGGCACGGACAAACACCGGGCAGGACGTTGTCAGCGCGTGCTTCACACCCATGGTATAAACCACATCTATGATGAATAATTGTCTGATTTGTTTAAACCGTAAATAACCCGCCATGAAGTTGATGATCACTAGGTGAAACTGAAATCAGTCACGGGTGAACCGGCCGCAGTGTGGTAAACTGGTGCGGACTGGCGATTCAACACTCCTAGCTTCACAGGGCCATGGAAGTCACGTGGTAGTTTCAAAGATGCAAAGTCAAGCTGGAGCGACTCGATGTAAGATGCCCTTTGACTGCTGAATTTACAAGACGGCAACGTGTATGCATCCTTCCGTTCGAATGATATCACGGAACCGAGTACGAGCTTGATCCATTGATTCAGGTGTTTCATGTGCCTTGTGTCAAGAGCAGATGTGACACAAATATTCAGGTGACTTCGTGTGAGGCCACCCGATGCCCGAGGCGGAACCAGACCACAGCGACAGCTTACAGGCAAAAGGTCACTCGATGGTCGGGCGGCTGGCAGCAGCAGAGACACTCAACACGCGGCGGCTTGATGCGAGATGCGCTAGCAGCGGCGAGACGGCAAATTGGAGGCAGAAGCCAGCTCGGAGTTGAAGACAAAAACAGTTTAAGGCCATGGAGGCGAGTGCAACTCGGAGCGGAATCTATGGGGACAGGCGGAACGCGGTTCAAGACAGGCTCGGTTCCTACGGTGGAGGTGCTCGTGAAGCACAGCAGAGCTGGCGGCATGTCAGAGAGGCGCCGTCCACCGGCGGCTCAGGAGGCCGTGGCTGCAGAAACGGCGGAGGCCTCGGCAGTGACGGGGCGACTCAGCGCAGCATCAGGCGGCGACTTGTGGAGTAGAACGATGGCAGCTCGGCAGCTTAGTGGTTTAGACATGGCGGCTAGATACGCGGGCCATGCGGTTAGGCGACCGCGGATGCAGGCACGAGTGGCTCAACCACAGGTAAGGCGGAGCGCGGCTGTGGCGTACTGAAGCAGAAGCCAGTTCAAGGCGACTCAGAGCAGAGCAAATCGGAGCAGAGGGCGCCCGCGGCACGGATCCTGGCGATTCCCGCTCAGAATCATGCAGGCACGTCAGCGAGGCGGAGGAGCGCAGTCAACGTGGCGCGGAGGCGCATGAACCGGCGGCAACTCGGCTCGCTGGCTTGGCAGAGACCGACGACTCGGTCGTGGAGTCACGCAACCAGCGGAGTAGACCGAGTCATGATGTAGTAGTAGTTTTCTTTCCTGCCTCTTCTCTTGGAAAAAACATGCAGATGTAACAACAGCCGGGATAATCTTTCTTTGTGTTGGTGTTGCAGCTGAGCCCCCCTAATAAAACGCGGCCGGCTCGGCGCGCGGCCGGCTTGCTGCGGTTTTCATCGGTGAAATCGGGCAGATGCAGAGATATGGTGGCCGCGGCTCGACGCACTGCGACCGATGTGTGACCCGGATCCTTCTCCAGGTTTTGTTTGGGTGGACTCCCACGGCGGTTGTAGAAAAAAACACTTGTTCGTTCGGGGCTTTCAACGTAACCCTAATTCTTCTTCGTCTTGCATCTCACGAATTGTAAAAGCCGGACCAGCGAACTCAAAGCTGATGAAAAGAACTGGTTCCTCTTTATCCAAAAAAATTGCAAACATCTCGATCCTTAGAGAAGATCCCTCCAAGAACTCAACACCACCGTACGCAGGCCCCATGGTGGGCGCCAACTGTCGTGGATTTGTCACGACAGATGTCCTTAGTGTCAGGACTTTAGTCGCGAGGCCAACGCATCTATGTGGTAGCTTGAGAGGGGTTGGGCGGAATCGAGAGACGCAACACAAGACAGGGATTTAGACAGCTTCGGGCCCCGGGAAACATCATCCGGTAAAAACCCTACATGCGGTTTGAGGCTAGGTCTCATTATCATCACGAGGGAGTCGCCGTAAACCGGCTCTCCTCTTTGTGTCTAGCCCTAAGATTGTTTCTTCTTGCTTGTCGCTTGTCCCTCTTTGGGGAGCCCTACCCCTCCTTATATATGTTGAAGGGGCGGGTTACATGTGGAGTCCTATTAGGATTAGGACTAGTCTATCTCTAATACAAACCGGATACAAGCCCATGTCTTAACTCCTTGTAAGACAAATATTCCTTATGCCTTTCCTCTTAAACCGGCCCACCATAATATGAACCGGCCTTCATGAACCGCCCGTTGGGCCACCAGGTCTTGTCGCTCCTCGCACCCGCCTGCCGGATTACCAATGAGTCGTGAACCGCTAGGTCCAAACGGGTCGCCGGTGAACCGCCAAGTCCGTCCGTGTTAACTTCCGGCCGGTTTACACCGCGGGGTATATCCCCGACAGAACTCATCCCCGAAGCTTTGCTGGATCGGAGCCCGGGGATCATCATCGAGCTGAACGTGTGCTGAACTCGGAGGTGCCGTACGTTCGGTGCTTGGATCGGTCGGATCGTGAAGACGTACGACTACATCAACCGCGTTGTCATAACGCTTCCGCTTACGGTCTACGAGGGTACATGGACATCACTCTCCCTTCTCGTTGCTATGCCATCACCATTATCTTGCGTGTGCGTAGGAATTTTTTTGAAATTACTACGTTCCCCAACAACATCATCATATCAAAACTATTACAAATAATCAAGTTTATTTTGTCCAATGATCTTCATGAAAGTTTTTATTATATCCTTCTTGGATATCTATCACTTTGGGACTAATTTTCATGTGTTGCTTTTGATAAGCTCAAACAAATATAAGTGAAGATCATGAGCATAATATTTCTTTCTCTCAAAATAATTTAAGTGAAGCAAGGGAGAATTTCTTGAAAATTTTACTAACTCTCAAACAAATCTAAGTGAAGCAAGAGAGCATTTCTTCAAAAATATTAAAGCACATCGTGCTCAAAAAGATTTAAGTGAAGCACTAGAGCAAATCCATAGCTCATAAAGATTTAAGTGAAGCATAGAGAGCAATTCTAACAAGTCATGCCATAATTTTGGCTCTCTCAAATAGGTGTGTCCAGCAAGGGATCAAGACTAAAAACACAAAGCAAAACAAGTAAAGACTCATATCATACAAGACACTCCAAGCAAAACACATAGTATGTGACGAATAAAAATATAGCATCGAGTAAAATACTGATGGTCATTAGAAGAAAGAGGGGATGCCACTCAGGGAATCCCCAAGCTTAGTTGCTTGCTTCTCTTTGGATAATAACTTGGGGTGCCATGGACATCTGTCGGTGTCAAAACCGGCGGATCTTGGGTAGGGGTCCCGATCTGTGCGTCTGAGGCTAATGGTGACAGGAGGCGGGGGACACAATGTTTACCCAGGTTCGGGCCCTCTCTATGGAGGTAATACCCTACTTCTTGCTTGATTGATCTTGATGAATATGAGTATTACAAGAGTTGATCTACCACGAGATCGTAATGGCTAAACCCTAGAAGTCTAGCCTATGAGGTTATGATTGTTGTGACTAAACTCTAGAAGTCTAAACCCTCCGGTTTATGTAGACACCGGGGGGGACTAGGGTTGTACAAAGTCAGTTACATAGAAAGGAATCTAATATCCGAATTGCCAAGCTTACCTTCCACGCAAAGGAGAGTCCCATCCGGACACGGGACGAAGTCTTCTATCTTGTATCTTCATAGTCTAGCAGTCCAGCCAAAGTATATAGTCCAGCTGTCCGAGGACCACTCAGTCCAGGACTCCCTCAGTAGCCCCTGAATCAGGCTTCAATGACGATGAGTCCGGCGCGCAGATTGTCTTTGGCATTGCAAGGCAGGTTCCTTCTCCGAATACTTCAAAGTAGACCTCGAACACAAGAATCATGTCTAGCTCTGCAAAATAAGTCCTACAAACCACCGTAGAGAGTATAATATTTACGAGTCCAATCCGCTGACAATTTTGGTAGTACGACATTACATCATTTCCTGGCCATTATTTTGAATCGTTTCCTAGCCTGCCACCCCACGTTTCGGGAGGCGGTTTTTATTGGCACGTATTGTCAAAGCAGAGATCATGTCCCCTTATTGCGGGATTTTCATCAACACGGGCGTGGGTAACCCAACCGTTTCGTTGGCATGATTCCTTGGGAATAGGCATGTTTTAAAGCCACTAAGGGGACGCTTGATATTCATTGCCTTTTATAAAGGGGCTAAGGCATGTCCTTTTTCTTCCATGCTAGTTCTTTCCTTCACCCCCACCTCAAGTTCCAACACCCAAGGGTCAATCCAGTTCCTTCGAGGTTCCAGCCATGTCCGGACCCGGCCTTCAAGGCCAGTGGATGGCCTCTTCTGTCATAGAGGAAGATATCTCGAAGCTCAAGGAGGCAAGATACTTGACTGCGGAAATCTACCACAGGCTTCCTGCTCAAGGGCAGGTTATTCCTACTCCCAGATCCAATGAGAGAGTAGTGTTTATCTCTCACTTCCTTTGAGGGCTTGGGTTTGCTCTCCATCCCTTCGTTCGAGGGGTCATGTTTTATTATGGGCTAGATTTTGACGATCTAGCCCCGGACTCCTTCCTCCACATCTCGGCGTTCATCACCACGTGCGAGGCCTTCCTCCGTATTTCCCCACACTTTGGCTTATGTCTTAAGACCTTTAACATGAAACTGAAGGTAATCAATGGGAAACAAGCGGAGTGAGGAGGCGCTTCAATAAGCAAGCTTATCAACTCCACTTGGCCAAAGGGCTCCTTCGCAGAATCTTCTGACTTATGGCAACGGGAGTGGTTTTACATCACCGAACCCCACGGTAAAAAGTGGGCAGCCACACCTGCGTTTCGGCCTGGCCCTCCGCCACAGCTCGCATCATGGATTAACAAGGGGCTGGACTAGGGATCGACTGATTAAGTGTGGACGCTGCAAAGCTACATTCGGAGCCTCATTGAGAAGGACGCCGGTCTCATTGATGTAATCCAAGTAATGTTAGTCCGCCGGATCCTACCCTGTCAGCGACGCCCTCTTTGCATGTGGGAGTTTAATCCGGAAGGTCCATGGACCCTTCAGCACCTTTCTGGCATGATGCTCAGAGAGAAGTGGAAATTGTTCTTCGGCGCACGAAAACAGTGGCCAGATACTACAGAAGACATTGGTCTTGACTGCAACCATCCGGATACTCCGGTAAGTACTCGACCCCAAACATGATTTAGTCAAATTATTCATGACAATGTACGGATAAAACTCTATCCGGCCAAGGCTGGCTAAAGAAGGCGGAGAGTATCAGGTGTTTAGCTCCACTTCCCGAAGACACTGCCGATCCGTTATTAACAAGGATGCTGGCTTTGGCGCCGTATCAAGTGCTGGTGGGGGAAGATAAAGAGGAGGACGAAGAGGCCCAAGGCAGCTTCCACTCTGGAGGCTCACCAGGCAATTTGTTCGGGGAGATTAGAACTCCCGCTTCCAAAGGTGGAAGGGAAGGACGAACTGACATCCCTTCTCCCCATGGGAAGAAAAGGGCCGCCTCTGAAGACTCAGAAAGAGAAGCTTCTAAGCGGGGGAAGGTATCCCAGTCAGGGGTGATGTTGACACGCAATCACCCCGCAAAGATAGGCCCTCAACCGCATCGTAAGTGAATCTAGGTGTTTTAAACATGTCCCGTTCTTTCCTGGCTATAAGGGTAATATTTTAAACTCGTGTTTGCAGTCCGGCACGCGGCACTCCTCAACAGTCCTCCTCTTCGAGGGATCTACTTCTGGAGATGATGGAGAGCGAGATGCCGCCATAGATCTCCCTGCCTGATAAGGCATATGACGTTGAGGTGACGTCCCAGAGGATCCTTCCCGATCTGCAAGTGGCGCAAGGGACAGTGAGGATCGGGGCCGAAGGTAATACTTTGGCAGGCCAGGGTCCGGGGTGTGCGGCCGCTATAGGGAACAACAAAAGTCCTAGACTATCGAATGTCCAAGGGACGACGGATACATTGATGGACATTTTGCAACATGCCTCCGTCTTAGAGGAACATTGTACCTTTATGGGTACGGTGTTGGAAAGAGTTCGGTCTGCGAAAAGTGGATTGAATGAAGCCTTTTCTAGCCTACTAAGAGGCTTCAAGGTATGTAGTGTACTTTCAATTATATTGTAAGTGCAAATTGCACCTGTGTATATATAGTAGCCCCTGAGACTCTGGTTGACATCCAAAGGGATCCGATCGGAGGATCAAAAATATATGCCCAGGAAATGATCTGACTAATTGAAACACAGGTTGTTACATCCGTGGCGACTGCCCAAGCTTCCGAGGTAGCACATCTGAATCAGAAGGTTGATGTGGCGGATGATGACATCACACTTATTAACAGGCGGCTCGACGAGGTGCAGGGTATGTCTTTGGGGCATTCAGTACATGCTAGTATTATAAAATGAGTGTGATACTGATTATTTGTATATGTATAACTGCAGATGGTGTCGCCGCAATTGAAACCATTTGGGCGGAACTTGCTCGGGCCAAGGAGCAAGCTAGGATGAGCAATGAGGGCTGCCGAAAAGGTAGCCACTGAATTAAGAGTCAAGCAGACTGCTCGGCGTCAGTGCGAGGAGAGGATATCTACCATGGCACTTGAGCTGAAGAATGCCACTAGCTGATGTTAAGTTATTGAGGAAGACAACAAAGCCAAAGCCACCGATCTTGACAAGGACTTACAAGAGGAAATGAAGCCTGGTCTGAGTCTAGAGCAGCTCGGGAGGAGATCCGACAAGCTGGGGAGATCATGGCTGGTAAGCCCTATTTATTGCAAACTAAGTTTGGCGAATCGAATTATGCGCCACTTGATCAACTATGGAGTTCTCCAGACACCTTTACGGACCTGCCAAAGAGTGATGCCGATGCGAATCAGTTTTTTCACGCGCAAGAAGGACATGTGATGGAAAAGCTATTTTGGTCGCAATTTGACATGCCGAAGTGATACGTCTCCAACGTATCTATAATTTTTGATTGCTCCATGCTACTTTATCTACCGTTTTAGGCAATATTGGGATTTATTATCCACTTTTATATTATTTTTGGGACTAACCTATTAACCGGAGGCCCAGCCCAGATTTGCTGTTTTATGCCTATTTCAGTGTTTCGAGGAAAAGGAATATCAGACGAAGTCAAAACGGAACGAAATCAACTAGAGAAGTTATTTTTGGAAGGAAAGCCACCTGATGGACTTGGAGTGCATGTTAGGAGATATGGGAGGTGCTCACGAGGGTGGGGGGCGCGCCCACCCCCCCGGGCATGCCCCCCTGCCTCGTGGGGCCCCTGTAGCTCCACCGACGTTCTCCTTTCACCCATATATACCTACGTACCCTAAAACTTCCAGAACAGAAGATAGATCGGGAGTTCCGCCGCCGCAAGCCTCTATAGCCACCAAAAACCAATCGGGACCCTGTTCCGGCACCCTGCCGGAGGGGGATCCCATCACCGGAGGCCATCTTCATCATCCCGGCGCTATCCATGACGAGGAGGGAGTACTTCACCCTCGGGGCTGAGGGTATGTACTAGTAGCTATGTGTTTGATCTCTCTCTCTCTCTTGTGTTCTCTCTCGTGTTCCATCTATGGCACGATCTTGATGTATCCCGAGCTTTGCTATTGTAGTTGGATCTTATGATGTTTCTCCCCCTCTACTCTCTTGTGATGAATTGAGTTGCCCCTTTTAAGTTATCTTATCAGATTGAGTCTTTTATGAGAACACTTGATGTATGTATTGCCGTGATTATCTGTGGTGACAATGGGATATCATGTGCCACTTGATGTATGTTTTGGTGATCAACTTGCAGGTTTCGTGACATTGGGAACCTATGCATAGGGGTTGGCACACGTTCTCGACTCTCCGATAGAAACTTTGGGGCCCTCTTTAAAGTACTTTGTGTTGGTTGGATGAATCTGAGATTGTGTGATGCATATCGTATAATCATGCCCACGGATACTTGAGGTGACAATGGAGTATCTAGGTGACATTAGGGTTTTGGCTGATTTGTATCTTAAGGTGTTATTCTAGTACGAACTCTTTTATAGATCTATCCGAAAGAATAACTTTGAGGTGGTTTCATACCCTACCATAATCTCTACGTTTGTTCTCCGCTATTAGTGGCTTCGGAGTGACTCTCTGTTGCATGTTGAGGGCTTATTATATTATCTATCTATGTTATTATTGTTGAGAGAACTTGCACTAGTGAAAGTATGAACCCTAGGCCTTGTTTCCTATCATTGCAATACCGTTTACGCTCACTTTTACCACTTGTTACCTTGCTGTTTTTATATTTTCAGATTACAAAAACCTTTATCTACCATCCATATTGCACTTGTATCACCATCTCTTCACCGAACTCGTGCACCTATACAATTTACCATTGTATTGGGTGTGTTGGGGACACAAGAGACTTTTTGTTATTTGGTTGCAGGGTTGTTTGAGAGAGACCATCTTCATCCTACGCCTCCTACGGATTGATAAACCTTAGGTCATCCACTTGAGGGAAATTTGCTACTGTCCTACAAACCTGTGCACTTGCAGGCCCAACAACGTTTACAAGAAGAAGGTTGTGTAGTAGACATCAAGCTCTTTTCTAGCGCCGTTGCCGGGGAGGTTAGCGCTTGAAGGTATATCTTTAGATCTTGCAATCGAATCTTTTTGTTTCTTGTTTTAGCACTAGCCTAGTTTATAAAAGAAAACTAAAAAATGGAGTTGAGTTTGTCTCATACGCTTCACCTTTTTAATATCTTTCGTGAGTATGATGGAAAGGAAAATTGTGCTCAAGTGCTAGAACAAGAAATCTATAGAATGTTTTTATATGATGAGCATGATTGCAATGTTGTTAGTATGAATTCCTTGAATATCCATGATGCTAATGATATGCAAAGCCACAAGCTTGGGGAAGCTATGTTTGATGGAGATGATATTTTTTGTCCCCCAAGCTTTGATGAGCAAATTTACTATGATGAAAGCATGCCTCCTATCTATGATGATTATTGTGATGATACGTATGCCATAAAGAAGAAGTTTGCTTATGTGGAGAGTAGTGAAATTTCTATGATAGTAGATCATGAAAAGAATGCTTTAGGTTCTGGTTATATTGTTGAATTAATTAATGATGCTACTGAAATTTTTTATGAGGGAGGAACATATGCTTGTAGGAATTGCAATAATGTCAAGTTTCCTCTCTATGTGCTTAAATTCTTGAAGCTATGCTTGTTGTGCCATCCTATGCTAGTTGATTATTGTTCCCATAAGTTGTTCGATCACAAAATCCCTATGCATAGGAAGTGGGTTAGACTTAAATGTGCTAGTCATATGCTTCATGATGCTCCCGTTATGTTTCAATTCTTATCTTTTATGTGAGCATCATTGTCATCATCATGCCTAGCTAGAAAGGCATTAAAGAAAAGCGCTTATTGGGAGACAACCCAATATTTATCCTTACTGTTTTTGTGTGTCCACATGATTATGCTACTTTAGTAATCATGTTTTATAGCTTTTTGTTTCAATAAAGTGCCAAGTAGAACCTTTGGGAAGACTTGGGTGAAGTTTATGTGATCTTGCTGTGAAAAACAGAAACTTTTGCGCTCACGAGAATAGCTGCCATTTTTTACTGGAGAGTGCTTTTAGGTTGATTCTTTTTGCAGATGATTAATAGACAAATTAAGAAGGTCCATCAATTTATTTAATAATTTTCGGGGTTCCAGAAGTATACGTTTTATACAGATTACTACAGACTGTTCTGTTTTTGATAGATTCTGTTTTCTATGTGTTGTTTGCTTATTTTGGTGAATCTATGAGTAGTATCGGAGGGTATGAACCGTAGATAAGTTGGAGTACAGTAGATATTACACCAATATGAATTTAGAATGAGTTCATTACAGTACCTAAGTGGTGGTTTTATTTTCTTATACTAACGGAGCTTACGAGTTTTGTTTTGAGTTTTGTGTGGTTGAAATTTTCAAGTTTTGGGTAAGGATTCGATGGACTATGGAATAAGGAGTGGAAAGATCCTAAGATTGGGGATGCCCAAGGCACCCCAAGGTAATATTCAAGGACAACCAAGCAACTAAGCTTGGGGATGCCTCGGAAGGCATCCCCTCTTTCGTCTTCGTCTATCGATAACTTTACTTGGAGCTATATTTTTATTCACCACATGATATGTGTTTTGCTTGGAGCGTCATTTTTATTTTGTTAGTTTTGATTGATGTTAGTTATAATAATGTTTTGCATCTTTAGTTTCAATAAAAAAGTCAAGGATAGCCTTTGCCATGCTTATTTTGCTAGTTTGCATGTTGCTGTTTGAAAACAGAAAGTTTACCGCTGTTGCAAAAATTCTCTAGAAAATTCAGAGCATGGTATAACATTGAATCTTTTTGCATATTGAGATATGATAAATTTATTACAGTGGGAATTTTAGTTCATAATTTTTGGAGTCAGGGAAGTATTGATACTCTTGCGTTCTTTATAGACTGTACTGTTTTGGCAGACTGCTGTTATGGTTGCATTGCTTGCATATGTTTGCTTGTTTAATGATTCTATTTGAGGATAGGAGTATTAAATATGCAGAGGCATTTAGTATTAAATGTTGAATAATAAATTTAGTGATTTGTTACAGTAGAGAATAATAAGATTTTGCATTGGTTTATACTAACCTATCTCACAAGTTCTTGTTGAGTTTGTTGTGAATGAAGCTTTTGATAAAAAGAGAAACCATGATATGAGAGGAATTAAGGAGACACAAAAGTTCAAGCTTGGGGATGCCCAAGGCACCCCAAGATAATATTTCAAGAAGTCTCAAGCATCTAAGCTTGGGGATGCCCCGGTAGGCATCCCACCTTTCTTCTTCAACAACTATCGGTTAGTATTGGTTGAGCCTAAGTTTTTGCTTCTTCACATGAGTTGTGCTATCCTTGCATTGTAGTTTCCTTTAGCTTTGTTTGCTGTTTGAATAAGTATCAAGATCTGAAATTCTTTAATGAGAGATAGCCTTACACAAATTGGAATTTGCTAGAATACTCTATGTGCTTCACTTATATCTTTTGAGCTTGATAGTTTTGCTCATAGTGCTTCACTTATATCTTTTGAGCGTGATACTTTTTGCTCTAGTGCTTCACTTAGATCTTTTAGAGCACGGTGGTGGATTTGTTTTAAAGAAACTTGATCTCTCATGCTTCACTTAGATTATCTTGAGAGTTGTTAATAGCATGGTAATTTGCTTAATGTTAATATACTTGGTGTTCAAGATATGTGAAACTTTCTTATGATGTGTTGAATACTAAGAAAAGTTTGATGCTTGATAATTGTTTTGAGATATGGAGATGGTAATATTAGAGTCATGCTAGTTGAGTAGTTGTGAATTTAAAGAATACTTGTGTTGAAGTTTGTGATTCCCGTAGCATGCACGTATGGTGAACCGTTATGTGATGAACTCGGAGCATGATTTATTTATTGATTGTCTTCCTTATGAGTGGCGGTCGGGGACGAGCGATGGTCTTTTCCTACCAATCTATCCCCCTAGGAGCATGCGCGTAACACTTTGCTTTGATAACTTCTAGATTTTTGCAATAAGTATATGAGTTCTTTATGACTAATGTTGAGTCCATGGATTATACACACTTTTTCCCATCCTTCCACCATTGCTAGCCTCTCTAATACCACACACTTTTCGCTGGTACCATACACCCACCATAAACCTTCCTAAAAATATCCACCATACCTACCTATCATGGCATTTCCATAGCCATTCCGAGATATATTGCCATGCAACTTTCCACCGTTCCGTTTATTATGACACGCTCCATCATTGTCATATTGCTAGCAAGATCATGTAGTTGACATCGTATTTGTGGCAAAAGCCACCTTTCATAATTCTTTCATACATGTCACTCATGTTTCATTGCATATCCTGGTACACTGCCGGAGGCATTCATATAGAGTCATATTTTGTTCTAAGTATCGAGTTGTAATTGTTGAGTTGTAAGAAAAATAAAAGTGTGATGATCATCATTATTAGATCATTGTCCCAAGTGAGGAAAGGATGATGGAGTCTATGATTCCCCCACAAGTCGGGATGAGACTCCGGACGAAAAAAAAGAGGCCATAAAAAAAAGAGAAAAGGCCCAAATAAAAAAAATGAGAGAAAAAGAGAGAAGGGACAATGCTACTATCCTTTTAGAACACTTGTGCTTCAAAGTAGCACCATGATATTCATGATAGAGAGTCTCTCATTTCGTCACTTTCATATACTAGTGGGAATTTTTCATTATAGAACTTGGCTTGTATATTCCAATGATGGGCTTCCTCAAAATGCCCTAGGTCTTCGTGAGCAAGCGAGTTGGATGCACACCCACTTAGTTTCTTTTGTTGAGCTTTCATATACTTATAGCTCTAGTGCATCCGTTGCATGGCAATCCCTACTCACTCACATTGATATCTATTGATGGGCATCTCCATAGCCCGTTGATACTCCTAGTTGATGTGAGACTATCTTCCCTCTTTTTGTCTTCACAACCACCGTTCCATTACACATATAGTGCTATATCCATGGCTCACGCTCATGTATTGCGTGAAGATTGAAAAAGTTTTGAAAATGTTAAAGTATGAAACAATTGCTTGGATTGTCACCGGGTTGTGCATGATTTAAATACTTTGTGTGGGGAAGATGGAGCATAGCCAGACTATATGATTTTGTAGGGATAACTTTCTTTGGCCATGTTATTTTGAGAAGACATAATTGCTTTGTTAGTATGCTTGAAGTATTATTATTTTTATGTCAATATGAACTTTTGTCCTGAATCTTTCGGATCTGAATATTCATACCACAAGTAAGAAGAATTACATTGAAATTATGCCAAAGTATCACTCCGCATCAAAAATTCTTTTTTATCATTTACCTACTCGAGGACGACCAGGAATTAAGCTTGGGGATGCTTGATACGTCTCCAACGTATCTATAATTTTTGATTGCTCCATGCTACATTATCTACCGTTTTAGGGAATATTGGGCTTTATTATCCGCTTTTATATTATTTTTGGGACTAACCTATTAACCGGAGGCCCAGTCCAGGTTTGCTGTTTTATGCCTATTTTAGTGTTTCGAGGAAAAGGAATATCACACGAAGTCAAAACAGAACGAAATCAACTGGAGAAGTTATTTTTGGAAGGAAAGCCACTCGATGGACTTGGAGTGCACGTCAGGAGATATGGGAGGTGCTCACGAGGGTGGGGGGCGCGCCCACCCCCCCGGGCGCGCCCCCTGCCTCGTGGGGCCCCCGTAGCTCCACCAACGTTCTCCTTTCACCCATATATACCTACGTACCCTAAAACTTCCAGAACAGAAGATAGATCGGGAGTTCTGCCGCCGCAAGCCTCTGTAGCCACCAAAAACCAATCGGGACCCTGTTTTGGCATCCTGCCGGAGGGGGATCCCATCACCGAAGGCCATCTTCATCATCCCGGCGCTATCCATGACGAGGAGGGAGTAGTTCACCCTCGGGGCTGAGGGTATGTACCAGTAGCTATGTGTTTGATCTCTCTCTCTCTCTCTCTCTCGTGTTCTCTCTCGTGTTCCATCTATGGCACAATCTTGATGTATCCCGAGCTTTGCTATTGTAGTTGGATCTTATGATGTTTCTCCCCTTCTACTCTCTTGTGATGAATTGAGTTTCCCCTTTGAAGTTATCTTATCGGATTGAGTATTTTATGAGAACACTTGATGTATGTCTTACCGTGATTATCTGTGGTGACAATGGGATATCATGTGCCACTTGATGTATGTTTTGATGATCAACTTGCGGGTTTCGTGACATTGGGAACCTATGCATAGGGGTTGGCACATGTTCTTGACTCTCCGATAGAAACTTTGGGGCACTCTTTGAAGTACTTTGTGTTGGTTGGATGAATCTCAGATTGTGTGATGCATATCGTATAATCATGCCCACGGATACTTGAGGTGACAATGGAGTATCTAGGTGACATTGGGGTTTTGGTTGATTTGTATCTTAAGGTGTTATTCTAGTACAAACTCTTTTATAGATCGATCCAAAAGAATAACTTTGAGGTGGTTTCGTACCCTACCATAATCTCTATGTTTGTTCTCCGCTATTAGTGGCTTCGGAGTGACTCTTTGTTGCACGTTGAGGGCTTGTTATATTACCTATCTATGTTATTATTGTTGAGAGAACTTGCACTAGTGAAAGTATGAACCCTAGGCCTTATTTCCTATCATTGCAATACCGTTTATGCTCACTTTTACCACTTGTTACGTTGCTGTTTTTATATTTTCAGATTACAAAAACCTTTATCTACCATCCATATTGCACTTGTATCACCATCTCTTCACCGAACTCGTGCACCTATACAATTTACCATTGTATTGGGTGTGTTGGGGACACAAGAGACTTTTTGTTATTTGGTTGCAGGGTTGTTTGAGAGAGACCATCTTCATCCTACGCCTCCTACGGATTGATAAACCTTAGGTCATCCACTTGAGGGAAATTTCCTACTGTCCTACAAACCTGTGCACTTGCAGGCCAACAACGTCTACAAGAAGAAGGTTGTGTAGTAGACATCACGAAGCATCCACTATTGAACGAATAGATGGCCCAGTGGGCCGAGCTCCACAAGATGTCTGGCACTACCATGAAGGACGTCATAGCCCGACTGTGGCCAACTGAACCTATTCCGATAGTTATTTCGGTTTGGTGCGGCAACTTGTTAATGCGGTGCCACGTATCGATGCTGTGAAGCGGTCAACGTGCATAGAAGGTGCATGGATGGCCCTTGCCCGTGTCAAAATATACTAGGCGAAGATGAAAACCACCGATATTGCGACGCAGAGTCCACTACTTTGAAGATGTCCTAGAGGGTGCCCGCTTAATAGAGGGCAGTGCTCGAAGAATATCATGTTCGAGTAAAGTGTATCAAAATTGTAATAACAATATTATGATATATTTAAGTCTATGTTTTTATACTTTTTGCCCGAAAAGTTTTAGTGCCTCGTGTGTGGCCGTCTTTTTTATATATACAATCTGAAAGTTTGCAGTTGTCGGCTTCAGCCCCCTCACGTATAACACGGGGGTGTTCGGAAAAGCACTTGATCACACTTGATCCAATGTCTTGGTCCATTAAGGAGGTGTTAGTGCGGCGAACTAGGCAATCCGGACTATAGAGCTTTAACACTTTCACTTAGCCATAGGAGTTTGACGGTGGGGCTACTATATAGCCCCTGGTATGTCCGCGGTTATCTGAATACGGTGCATGTACATACGTGACCAGAAGGATGGTCCTTCGTTTAACACGGAGGGAATCGCGAAGATTCCGATGAGTCATCAAGTGGTTGACCAGCTCTCGCCGCATCATGACAGTCAGTTTTTGGCTTTCTCTACGAAGGTGCTCATCCAGACGAGCCAGGACACAATTGCAGTAGTTCTCCCTTTACTACCCTAGCCGATATAGCGGAACGTAAGGTAGTAAGCACAGGAGCCGGGTAACCCAACTATTGACCAAAGACATGATTCGGAGCTGATGCATATAAGGCCAAACTCGCGACGCCGAAAACTCCCTACAGGTGTCCGGACTTTTCAATATACACCGGGATGAATACAGCCCCTGGTGATAGACCCTGGTATCAAGGCACGTATGGCAATCCGATGTTCGGAAAGATCACAGGTGGTGAGAGCATAAATCTCAAAACACAATATGAACCGAGCTGCTTTTGTAACATCCACTTCAGTACGGTGAGCCGTAACTTTACAGATAATGCCAATATCTTTCTTGGACATTTTATATGCCAGGAAAGTATAAAACAAAGAGAGATAAAAAAAGGTTTACACAGGGTCTTAATCTAAAAAGAAACCTTAATGCGGGGCCCTGCTACACGTCTGCGCCTTTGTCTTTTTTGTGAAGTGTCCTTGAAGGGTATAGTATGATGGCCATCTGTAAAAACGGAAGAAGCCAGGTAAAATAATCTGGTGTGGCCATAAGTAAAGCTGGTTCGTTGTAATGAACCATGAAATATAACCTCTGGAGTCCAGATAGGGTCGAGCCGAACTATGGACTTTTTGAGTGCAGTGTGCCCCCAGTGCCACCCAAGGAATTTTGGTTGTATATTTATGTATACATGGAGCATGTGCTATCTCCTTGTGGGGCGGTCGATGGGGGCATAGCTGCTAAGGTTTATCTGAGCTGCCACACCGAGGTGTGCGCCGGACACGTTAGCTGTGTCCGCGGTCTTAAAGATCGATGAGCTGCTCGGCTTGAATAGGCCGTTTTGTACTTTGAATGCTAGAGCCGCCGTGTATTCTTCTTTACGAAGAGAGCGCTCCGTATTTCCGCTGACCGTGATGATGCCACGCGGTCCGGGCATTTTGAGTTTCAGATAAGCGTAATGCGGAACTGCATTAAAATGGGCAAAGGCCATTCTTCGGAATAGTGCATGATAGCCACTTCAAAATGGAGCAATGTCGAAGATTAGTTCTTCGCTTCGAAAGTTGCCGGGGTAGCCAAATACAACATCCAATGTTGGAGAGCCCATGCAGCGGGCTTCCACGCCCGGTATAACTCCTCTAAAGGTAGTGCTGCTTGGCTTGATTCTTGATGGGTCTATCCCCATCTTGCGAACAGTGTCCTGGTATATCAGATTGAGACTGCTGCCGCCGTCCATGAGGACTCGAGTGAGGTGGTATCCGTCGATTATGGGGTCGAGCACTAGGGCAGCCGAACCCCCGTGATAGATACTAGTCGGATGATCCCTGTGATCAAAAGTGATCGGACAGGCCGACCATGGGTTTAACTTGAGGGCGACGGGCTCGACAGCATAGATGTCTTGGAGTGCGCGTTTGCACTCCCGCTTTGGGATGTGAGTGACATAGATCGTGTTTACTGTTTTAATCTCCGATGGAAATTTCTTTTGTCCCCTCGTGTTCGGCTGGCGAGGTTCGTCCTTGTCTTCGCTCTGAGGTCCCTGCCCTTTGTGTTCGGCGTTGAGCTTGCCGGCCTGCTTGAAGACCCAACATTCTTTGTTGGTATGATTGGCTTGTTTATCGGGAGTGCCGTGGATCTAGCAGGGCCTGTCTAGGATTTTGTCCAGGTTGGATGGACTGTCTTTGTTGCCTTTAAATGGCTTCTTCCGTTGATCAGGTCTGGAGCCCCGGAATCCGGTGTTTACCGCTGTATTATCTGGGCTTTCTTCATTATTCTAACGCTTGTTTTTGTTGCGTCGTGGTTTTCCATTACTATCCCTGACTTCGGATGTGCCGGGGTCGCTGGTGCTGCTACGGGCTAACTAGTTGTCTTCGCCCGCGCAAAAGTGGGTCATGAGTGTGGTTAAGGCGGCCATTGTCCTTGGATTTTCCTGGCTGAGGTGTCTGGCTATCCATTCATCCCGGACACTGTGTTTGAAGGCCGCTAAGGCTTCGGCGTCCGTACATTCGACAATTTGGTTCTTCTTAGTGAGAAAATGGTTCCAAAGCTTACGGGCTGATTCTCTAGATTGTTGGATTATGTGACTTAGATAGTCTGCATCCGGGGGTCAGACATAGGTCCCTTGGAAATTGGCCCGAAAAGCGTCCTCAAGTTCCTCCCAGCTTCCGATGGAATTATCAGGGAGGCTTTTTAACAAGTGCCGAGCTGATCCTTTTAGCTTGAGGGGTAAATATTTGATGGCATGGAGATCATCTCCGCGGGTCATATGGATGTGAATAATAAAGTCTTCAATCCAAACCGCAGGGTCCATCGTTCCATCATATGCCTCGATGTTTACGGGTTTGAACCCTTCTGGAAAATCGTGTTCCAGCACCTCATCGGTGAAGCACAGGGGGTGTGCGGCACCCCTGTATCTGGCTGTGTTGTGGATTGGGTCCGACTGTTGTAATGCTCGGTATTGGTTCCAAGCTGGTAGATGGCCGGTGTATTTTGCTTGGTAATCATGATCCCGTGTAGGAGCACGTTCCCTGGATCCATAGATGGACCTGGTTTTGCCAGCTTTTTTGTCCAGGTCCTCACGTAGATCGTGTTTCTGGTCCTGGGCCGCAACCTTCCTTCCTCTATGGGGAGGGGGTGCGGGCTTTTGTACGGCATTGCTAGCCGCTATGTCTCGACCACGAGATGGTCGGTCCAGCCGGTCGGCCGTATTGTCTTTTGGCGGTATAGGCGCGATAGCCTCATCGTTGAATTCGGGCAGCAGCTTGCATTTAGGATAGCTCTTTGTTTGGCGATAACCACCGTATTTCTCTTCAGCGTCTAGCACTTCGTTCCATCTGTCATTGAGCATATCCTGTGCGGCTTTAAGCCGCTGGTTCTGCTTATTCAGGCCCCTTGTAGTGGCGATAAGCCTTTGGTGGAGGCGTTCTTGTTCTAATGGTTCTTCTGGGATGACGAACTCATCGTCGCCCAGGATGATCTCCTCTTCAGAGATAGGTTGGTAATTGCTATCTTCGGTGTCGCTGTGGTTGGACAACATCTCCGGATTGTGTTCACCGTCCTCTCGCACGCCCTGCTCCGACGCTGAGTCTGCGGGGTCCTCGGCTTGGTTCAGATTATCATCATTGTTCGTGGCAATGTTGCTGTTTTTCCTTTTGCCGGATCGAGGTCGGTGCTTGGGACGCCGACGCTTGGGAGGTTCATCGACAGGCATGCTGTTATCACCGTTGGCCTCATTCTCCTTTGGTGTGTCCACCATGTATATATTGTTGGAAATATGCCCTAGAGGCAATAATAAATTAGTTATTATTATTATATTTCCTTGTTCATGATAATCGTTTATTATCCATGCTATAATTGTATTGATAGGAAACTCAGATACATGTGTGGGTACATAGACAACACCATGTCCCTAGTAAGCCTCTAGTTGACTAGCTCGTTGATCAATAGATGGTTATGGTTTCCTGACCATGGACATTGGATGTCGTTGATAACGGGATCACATCATTAGGAGAATGATGTGATGGACAAGACCCAATCCTAAGCCTAGCACAAAGATCGTGTAGTTCGTATGCTAAAGCTTTTCTAATGTTAAGTATCATTTCCTTAGACCATGAGATTGTGCAACTCCCGGATACCGTAGGAATTCTTTGGGTGTACCAAATGTCGCAACGTAACTGGGTGGCTATAAAGGTGCACTACCGGTATCTTCGAAAGTGTCTGTTGGGTTGGCACGAATCGAGACTGGGATTTGTCACTCCGTGTGACAGAGAGGTATCTCTGGGCCCACTCGGTAGGACATCATCATAATGTTCACAGTGTGACCAAGGGGTTGATCACGGGATGATGTGTTACAGAACGAGTAAAGAGACTTGCCGGTAACGAGATTGAACAAGGTATCAGGATACCGACGATCGAATCTTGGGCAAGTACTATACCGGTAGTCAAAGGGAATTGAATACGGGATTGATTGAATCCTCGACATCGTGGTTCATCCTATGAGATCATCGTGGAACATGTGGGAGCCAACATGGGTATCCATATCCCGCTATTGGCTATTGGCCGGAGAGTTGTCTCGGTCATGTCTACATGTCTCCCGAACCCGTAGGGTCTACACACTTAAGGTTCGATGATGCTAGGGTTATAGGGAATAGATATACGTGGTTACCGAATGTTGTTCGGAGTCCCGGATGAGATCTCGAACGTCACGAGGAGTTCCGGAATGGTCCGGAGGTATAGATTTATATATGGGAAGTCCTGTTTTGTTCACCAGAAAAGTTTTGGGTGTTATCGGTAATGTACCGGGACCACCGGGAGGGTCCCGGGGGTCCACCAAGTGGGACCACCGGCCCCAGAGGGCTGCGTGGGCCAAGTGTGGGAGGGGACCAGCCCCAGGTGGGCTGGTACGCCCCCCACAAGGGCCCAAGGCGCCTAGGGTTTGGGGAGGGGGCTCCTCCACCTTGCTTGGGGGGCAAGTTTCCCCCTCTCCCCCCCCTTGGCCGCCACCCTAGATGGGTTTTGGGGCAGCCACACCCCTTGGGGTGGGAACCCTAAGGGGGGCGCAGCCCCCTCCCCCTCCCCTATATATACTTGAGGTTTTGGGGCTGCCACACATAAGGTTTTCCACCTCTCCCTGGCGTAGCCCTACCTCTCTTTCTCCTCTTCTCCCGCGGTGCTTGGCGAAGCCCTGCAGGATTGCCATGCTCCTCCATCACCACCATGCAGTTATGATGCTGCTTGACGGAGTCTTCCCCAACCTCTCCCTCTCTCCTTGCTGGATCAAGGCATGGGAGATGTCACCGGGCTGCACGTGTGTTGAACGCGGAGGTGCCGTCCGTTCGGCACTAGGATCTCCGGTGATTTGGATCACGACGAGTACGACTCCTTCAACCCCGTTCTCTTGAACGCTTCCGCTTAGCGATCTACAAGGGTATGTAGATGCACTCTCCTTCCCCTCGTTGCTAGATTACTCCATAGATTGATCTTGGTGATGCGTAGAATTTTTTTGATTTCTGCTACGTTCCCCAACAGTGGCATCATGAGCTAGGTCTATGCGTAGTTTCTATGCATGAGTAGAACACAAGTTGTTGTGGGCATTGATCTTTGTTCAATATGCTTACCGTTACTAGTCCAATCTTGTTTCGACGGTATTGTGGGATGAAGCGGCCTGGACCGACCTTACACGTACACTTACGTGAGACAAGTTCCACCGACTGACATGCACTTGTTGCATAAGGTGGCTAGCGGGTGCCAGTCTCTCCCACTTTAGTCGGACCGGATTCAATGAAAAGGGTCCTTATGAAGGGTAAATAGCAATTGACATATCACGTTGTGGTTTTGCGTAGGTAAGAAACGTTCTTGCTAGAAACACATAGAAGCCACATAAAATATGCAAACAACAATTAGAGGGCGTCTAACTTGTTTTTGCAGGGTATGCTATGTGGTGTGATATGTCCAAAAGTATGTGATGAATGATATATGTGATGTATGAGATTGATCATGTTCTCGTAATAGGAATCACGACTTGCATGTCGATGAGTATGACAACCGGTAGGAGCCATAGGAGTTGTCTTGATTTATTGTATGACCTGCGTGTCAATGAACAACGCCATGTAATTACTTTACTTTATTGCTAAGCCGTTAGCCATAGTAGTAGAAGTAATAGTTGGCGAGACAACTTCATGGAGACACGATGATGGAGATCATGATGATGGAGATCATGGTGTCATGCCGGTGATGATGATGATCATGGAGCCCCGAAGATGGATATCAAAAGGAGCAAAATGATATTGGCCATATCATGTCACTTTTTGATTGCATGTGATGTTTATCATGTTTATGCATCTTATTTGCTTAGAATGAAGGTAGCTTAAATAAGATGATCCCTCGCAATAATTTCAAGAAAATTGTTCCCCCTAACTGTGCACCATTGCGAAGGTTCGTTGTTTCGAAGCACCACGTGATGATCGGGTGTGATAGATTCAAACGTTCGAATACAACGGGTGCAAGACATATTTACACACGCAATACACTTAGGTTGACTTGACGAGCCTAGCATGTACAGACATGGCCTCGGAACACGGAAGACCGAAAGGTTGAGCATGAGTCGTATAGAAGATACGATCAACATGAAGATGTTCACCGACGTTGACTAGTCTGTCTCACGTGATGATCGGACACGGCCTAGTTGACTCGGATCATGTAATCACTTAGATGACTAGAGGGATGTCTATCTGAGTGGGAGTTCATAAGATGAACTCAATTATCCTTAACATAGTCAAAATGTCTTTGCAAATTATGTCGTAATGCTCGCGCTTTAGTTCTACTGTTTCAGATATGTTCCTAGAGAAAATTCAGTTGAAAGTAGATAGTAGCGATTATGCGGACTAGGTCCGTAAACTGAGGATTGTCCTCGTTGCCTCGTAGAAGGCTTATGTCCTTAATGCACCGCTCAGTGTGCTGAACCTTGAACGTCATCTGTGGATGTTGCGAACATCTGACATACACGTTTTGATAACTACGTGATAGTTCAGTTAAACGGTTTAGAGTTGAGGCACCAAAGACGATTTCGAAACATCGCGAAACATATGAGATGTTTCGAGGGCTAAAATTGGGATTTCAGGCTCGTGCCCACGTCAAGAGGTATAAGACCTCTGACGATTTTCTTAGCCTGCAAACTAAGGGAGAAAAGCTCAATCGTTGAGCTTGTGCTCAGATTGTCTGAGTACAACAATCACTTGAATCGAGTGGGAGTTGATCTTCCAGATGAGATAGTGATGTTTCTCCAAAGTCATTGCCATCAAGCAGCTAGAGCTTCGTGATGAACTATAACATATCAGGGATAGATATGATGATCCTTGAAATATGCGCGACATTTGACACCGCGAAAGTAGAAATCAAGAAGGAGCATCAATTGTCGATGGTTAGTGAAACCACTAGCTTCAAGAAGGGCATGGGCAAGAAGGGATACTTCATGAACCGGCAAATCAACTGCTGCTCTAGTGGAGAAACCCGAGGTTGAACCCAAACCCGAGACTAAGTGCTTTTGTAATAAGGGGAACAACCACTGGAGCAGAATTACCCTAGATACTTAGTAGATGAGAAGGCTGGCAAGGTCGATAGAAGTATATTGGATATACATTATGTTAATGTGTACTTTACTAGTACTCCTAGTAGCACCAGGGTATTAGATACCGGTTCGGTTGCTAAGTGTTAGTAACTCGAATAAAAGGCTGCGGAGTAAACTGAGACTAGCTAAAGGTGAGCTGGTGATATGTGTTGGAAGTTTTTTCCAAGGTTGATGTGATCAAGCATCGCACACTCCCTCTACCATCGAGATTGGTGTTAAACCTAAATAATTGTTATTTGGTGTTTGCGTTGAGCATAGACATGATTGGATTATGTCTATCGCAATACGATTATTCATTTAAGGAGAATAATAGTTACTCTGTTTATTTGAATAATACCTTCAATGGTCTTGCACCTAAAATGAATGGTTTATTGAATCTCGATCGTAGTGATACACATGTTCATGCCAAAAGATATAAGATAGTAATGATAGTACCACCTACTTGTGGCACTGCCAAGTAAGTCATATTGGTATAAAATGCATGAAGAAGCTCCATGTTGATGGATCCTTGGACTCACTCGTTTTTGAAAAGTTTGAGACATGCGAACCATGTCTATTGGTGTATATGCATGAAGAAACTCCATGCAAATGGACCATTTTGGACTCACTTGATTTTGAATCATTTGAGACATGCAAATCATACCACATGGTCAAGATGACTGAAAGCTTCGGTTTCAGTAAAAATGGAACAAGAAAGCAACTTGTTGGAAGTAATACATTTTGATGTGTGCAGTCCAATGAGTGTTGAGGCACGCAGTGGATATCGTTATGTTCTTACTTCACGGATGATTTGAGTAGATACTGAGTATATTTACTTGATGAAACGCAAATCTGAATTATTGAATGGTTCAAGAAATTTCAGTGTGAAGTTGAAGGTCATCGTGACAAGAGGATAAAATGTCTATGATATGATCATAGAGGTGAGTATCTGAGTTACGAGCTTTGGCACGCAATTGAGACATTGTGGAAATCGTTTCACAATTAATACTTCCTGGAACACCATAGTGTGATGGTGTGTCCGAACATCATAGTTGCACCCTATTGGATATGGTGCGTACCATGATGTCTCTTATCGAATTACCACTATCGTTCATGGGTTAGGCATTAGAGATAAACACACTCACTTTAATAAGGCACCACGTAATTCCGTTGAGACGACACCGTTTGAACTATGGTTTGGAGAAACCTAAGTTGTCGTTTCTTAAAAGTTTGGGGCTGCGACGCTTATGTGAAAAAGTTTCAGGTTGATAAGCTCGAACCCAACGCGGATAAAATGCATCTTCATGGGAGACCCAAAACAGTTGGGTATACCTCCTAATTCAGATCCGAAAGCAATAGGGATTGTTTCTTGAATCGGGTCCTTTCTCGAGGAAAAGTTTGTCTCGGAAAGTTGAGTGGGAGCATGGTGGAGACTTGATGAGGTTATTGAACCGTCACCTCAACTAGTGTGTAGGAGGGCACAGGAAGTTGTTCCTGTGGCGCCCACACCAATTGAAGTAGAAGCTTATGATAATGATCATGAAGTTTTGGATCAAGTCACTACCGTACCTCGTAGGGTGACAAGGATGCATACTACTTCAGAGTGGTACAGTAATCCTGTCTTGAAGGTCATGTTGCTAGACAAAAATGAACCTACGAGCTATGGAGAAGCGATGGTGGGCCCATATTCCGACAAATGGTTAGAAGCCATGAAATCCAAGATAGGATCCATGTATCAGAACAAAGCATGGACTTTGGTGGACTTGCCCGATGATTAGCAAGCCATTGAGATAAATGGATCTTTAAGAAGATGACGAACGTGGACGGTAATGTCACCGTCTATGAAGCTCGACTTGTCGCGAAGAGTTTTTTCACAAGTACAAGGAGTTGACTACGATGATATTTTCTCATCCGTAGCAATGCTTAAGCCCGTCGGAATCATGTTAGCATTAGCTGCATTTATGAAATCTGGCAAGATGGATGTCAAAACGAGTTTCCTTACCAGTTTTCGTAAGGAAAGGTTGTACGTGATACAATCAGAAAGGTTTTGTCGATCCTAAGGATGCTAAAAGGTATGCTAGCTCCAGCGATCCTTCCATGGACTGGAGTAAGCATCTCGAAGTTGGAATATACACTTTGATAAGATGATCAAAGATTTTGGGTTTATACAAAGTTTATGAGAAACTTGTATTTCCAAAGAAGTGAGTGGGAGCACTATAGAATTTCTGATAAGTATATGTTGTAAACATATTGTTGATCAGAAATGATGTAGAATTTATAGAAAGCATATAGGGTTATTTGAAAAGTGTTTTTAATGGAAAACCTGGATTAGGCTACTTGAACAATAAGCGTCAAGATCTATAAGATATATCAAAATGCTTAATAATACTTTCAAATGAGCAAATACTTTGACGTGATCTTGAAGGTGTTCAAGATGGATCGGTCAAAGAAGGAGTTCTTGCCTGAGTTGTAAGGTAGGAAGTTAAGACTTAAAGCTCGACCACGGCAGAAAAGAGAAAAAGGACGAAGGTCGTCCCCTATGCTTTAGACGTAGGCTCTACAGTATGCTATGCTATGTATCGCACCTGATGTGTGCCTTGCTACATACCTGTCAAGAGGGTACAAAGGTGATCAAGGAGTGGATCACCAGATAGCGGTCAAAATTATCCTTAGAGGAATAAAGATATGTTTCTCGGTTATGGAGGTGATAAAGAGTTCGACGTAAAGAGTTATGTCGATGCAAGCTTTAACACCTATCCGAATGACTTTGAGTATCAAAACAGATACGTATAATGGAGCAACCATTTGGAATAGCTCCAAGTGGAGCGTGGAAGCAGCATTTACAATATGACCTAGAGATTTGTGAAGTACATACGGATCTGAATGTTGCAGACCCGTTGACTAAAACCTCTCTCACAAGCAAAACATGATCAAACCCCAGAACTCATTGAGTCTTAATCACATGATGATGTGAACTAGTTTAGTGACACTAGTAAACTCTTTGGATGTTGGTCACATGGCGATGTGACCTATGAGTGTTAATCACATGGCGATGTGAACTAGATTATTGACTCTAGTGCAAGTGGGAGACTATTGGAAATATGCCCTAGAGGCAATAATAAATTAGTTATTATTATTATATTTCCTTGTTCATGATAATCGTTTATTATCCATGCTATAATTGTATTGATAGGAAACTCAGATACATGTGTGGGTACATAGACAACACCATGTCCCTAGTAAGCCCCTAGTTGACTAGCTCGTTGATCAATAGATGGTTATGGTTTCCTGACCATGGACATTGGATGTCGTTGATAACGGGATCACATCATTAGGAGAATGATGTGATGGACAAGACCCAATCCTAAGCCTAGCACAAAGATCGTGTAGTTCGTATGCTAAAGCTTTTCTAATGTCAAGTATCATTTCCTTAGACCATGAGATTGTGCAACTCCCGGATACCGTAGGAATGCTTTGGGTGTACCAAACGTCGCAACGTAACTGGGTGGCTATAAAGGTGCACTATGGGTATCTCCGAAAGTGTTTGTTGGGTTGGCACGAATCAAGACTGGGATTTGTCACTCCGTGTGACGGAGAGGTATCTCTGGGCCCACTCGGTAGGACATCATCATAATGTGCACAATGTGACCAAGGGGTTGATCATGGGATGATGTGTTACGGAACAAGTAAAGAGACTTGCCGGTAACAAGATTGAACAAGGTATCGGGATACCGACGATCGAATCTCGGGCAAGTACTATACCGGTAGACAAAGGTAATTGAATACGGGATTGATTGAATCCTCGACATCATGGTTCATCCGATGAGATCATCGTGGAACATGTGGGAGCCAACATGGGTATCCAGATCCCGCTGTTGGTTATTGGCCGGAGAGTTTTCTCGGTCATGTCTACATGTCTCCCGAACCCGTAGGGTCTACACACTTAAGGTTCGATGACTCTAGGGTTATAGGGAATACATATACGCGGTTATTGAATGTTGTTAAGAGTCCCGTATGAGATCCCGGACGTCACGAGGAGTTCCGGAATGGTCCGGAGGTAAAGATTTATATATGGGAAGTCCTGTTTTGGTCACCGGAAAAGTTTCGGGTGTTATCGGTAATGTACCGGGACCACCGGGAGGGTCCCGGGGGTCCACCAAGTGGGCCCACCGGCCCCAGAGGGCTGCGTGGGCCAAGTGTGGGAGGGGACCAGCCCCAGGTGGGCTGGTGCGCCCCCCACAAGGGCCCAAGGCGCCTAGGGTTTGGGGAGGGGGCTCCTCCACCTTGCTTGGGGGGCAAGTTTCCCCCTCTCCCCCCCTTGGCTGCCACCCTAGATGGGTTTTGGGGCAGCCGCACCCCTTGGGGTGGGAACCCTAAGGGGGGCGCAGCCCCCTCCCTCTCCCCTATATATACTTGAGGTTTTGGGGCTGCCACACATAAGGTTTTCCACCTCTCCCTAGCGTAGCCCTACCTCTCTTTCTCCTCTTCTCCCGCGGTGCTTGGCGAAGCCCTACAAGAATGCCACGCTCCTCCATCACCACCATGCCGTTGTGCTGCTGCTGGACGGAGTCTTCCCCAACCTCTCCCTCTCTCCTTGCTGGATCAAGGCGTGGGAGACATCACCGGGCTGCATGTGTGTCGAACGCGGAGGTGCCGTCCGTTCGGCACTAGGATCTCCGGTGATTTGGATCACGACGAGTACGACTCCTTCAACCCCGTTCTCTTGAACGCTTCCGCTTAGCGATCTACAAGGGTATATAGATGCACTCTCCTTCCCCTCGTTGCTAGATTACTCCATAGATTGATCTTGGTGATGCATAGAATTTTTTTGATTTCTGCTACGTTCCCCAACATATATTGTATGATGATGTAGTTGTCCACTGCCCTAAAGGTGGTGGTTTTTGTGCCTGCTCCTCTCCGGCATCGTCGTCCATACCATCGATGTCCTCGGAGCCGTAATCGAGCGTGTCGGTTAAGTCCTCGACAGTGGCAATGAAGTGGGTGGTGGGTGGGAAACGAAGCTCTTCATGGTCCACTTCCCATTCGAGCTGAACATAGTTCGGCCGAGAATTCCCTGACAAGGAGAGGGACTTCAATGAGATTAACACGTCGGCAAAAGGCGAGTGCTGAAAGATGTCCATGGAGCTGAACTCCAAGACTAGCGCCCAATCAGGTTTGATGGACGTGGATGCACTCAGTCAGGAACCCATGGCCGGAGACGAGTCCGAGGTTCCAATGACACAAGCCCAGCTCGAAGTTGGGTCTATGTGCGGCTCGAGCGCCGCTGAGTCTGCGGCCTTCGTGGCGGGGTTAAGCTTCCCGTCTTCGGACAACGCGGTCCGTTCCGGCTTTAAGGTCAGGTCGGTCACATGCGCTATCTCCTGTGCACGGCCAGATGACAGATCTAGGTCATGTTCATCGTGGTGGCTGAGGACAGCCGTCACGTGCTCGAACCCGTCAAAGATCAAGTCTCCACAGATGTCGGGCATCAAATTCAGGCTTCCAAATTTGACCTGATGGCCAGGGTCGTAGCTATTGAGCTACTCTAGATGGCCAAGTAGGTTGGCCCGCAGTGTGAAGCCGCCGAATACAAAGATCTTTCCGGGGATGAAGATCTCCCCCTGGACTGCGTTATTGTAGACGATTGATGGAGCCATCAAGCCCTCTGGTGACAACGCAGCAGAACTCTCAATGAAAGCACCAATGTCGGTGTCAAAACTGGCAGATCTCGGGTAGGGGGTCACGATCTGTGCGTCTGAGGCTAATGGTGACAGGAGGCGGGGGACACAATGTTTACCCAGGTTTGGGCCCTCTCTATGGAGGTAATACCCTACTTCCTGCTTGATTGATCTTGATGAATATGAGTATTACAAGAGTTGATCTACCACGAGATCGTAATGGCTAAACCCTAGAAGTCTAGCCTATGAGGTTATGATTGTTGTGACTAAACTCTAGAAGTCTAAACCCTTTGATTTATATAGACACCGGGGGGACTAGAGTTGTACAAAGTCGGTTAAAGAGAAAGGAATCTAATATCTGAATCGCCAAGCTTTCCTTCCACGCAAAGGAGAGTCCCATCCGACACGGGACGAAGTCTTCTATCTTGTATCTTCATAGTCCAACAGTCTGGCCAAAGTATATATTCCGGCTGTCCGAGGACCCCCCTGTCCAGGACTCCCTCAGCATCCCCAATCTTAGGCTCTTCTTACTCCTTATTCCTTCATCCATCGTAAGATAACCCAAAACTTGAAAACTTCAATCACACAAAACTCAACAAAACCTTCGTGAGATCCGTTAGTATAAGAAATCAAATCACTACTATAAGTACTATAGAAAACCAATTCATATTTTATTTTTGCATTATATCTACCGTATTTCAACTTTTCTACGGCAAAAACTCATTAAAAAAACCATAGAATCATCAAAACAAGCACACTACGCAAAGAAAACAGAATCTGCAAAAGCAGAACTGTCTGTATTAATCTGAATATTTCAAATACTTATGAAACTCCAAATATTCTGAAAATTTAGGACCACCTGATAAATTTGTATATTAATCTTATGCAAAAAGAATGAGGGCAAAATCACTTATCTATGATTTATGAAAATTATTTTCGTGAGTGCATAAGTTTCTGTTTTTCAGCAAGATCAAACAACAATTACCCAATAAGATCCTAAAGGCTTTGCTTGGCACAAATGCTAATTAAAACACAAAAAACACAATCATAACAGTAGCATAATTGTGCTAACACTCAAGAACAGAAAGCAAAAATAAGAAATAAATTTTATTCATTGGGTTGCCTCCCAACAAGCGCTATCGTTTTACGCCCTTAGCTAGGCATAAAGCAAGGATCTAAGTTTTGTCATCCTTCTTCTTAGTTTCTTTAGAGGTGTTTTCATCATGAGGTTTTGTAAAATCAACAAACATATTATCCATAGAAACTTTAGTATTATTGAGTTGCCCATTATCATAACCCTTTTGATTTCCAGCAACAATCCAAGAGTAATGTTGATTAACATTATTAAAAACTTGTTGGATTATGTCTAAGATGGGGACTTCCTTCTTAAGATTCTCATCAAAGATTTTATTATTCCCAAGCAAATGTCTTAAGCATAATGACTATTATAAAGAATTTCATCTATCACGGGCTTTTCACGATTCATACCATAAAAATCAAAGATTTCCCTAGCTTCCCGTATTATGTAGTCAAACTCGTTCATAAGAACGAGAGTGGCCAACTTTTTAGCCTTAGGATTCTTTATAACGGTAAGCTCAAAAACTACCTTTGCAAAGTAGGATGGGTAGGGATAAATTTACTTTCAAGTTTCAGAACTAATGCTGAAATAGCATCCGCATAAGATCTAGTAGTCCTATGTATAGGAGCTTCATCAAGACTTAGATTTTCCATACAATTGAAAAATTCTTGGATACGTTCTTTTCCCATAACATTCCCTTGCCCCAAGATAAAATTTTTAGCATCCAGATTGTCCGTACGTCCAATCTTAGGAGTTATGCCATCATCTGTTGGTGCCATACCGAAATCACTCATGGTTGCAAGCAAAGGATAGATCTGACGAGAGAAGGGCGAACGAAAAAGAAGGCAAATAAAACGGCAAATTTTTGTGAAGTGGGGGAGAGGAAAATGAGAGGCAAATGGTAAATAATGTAAATTGCGAGGAGATGAGATTTGTGATTAGGAACCTGGTAGATGTTGAAGATCCTCCCGGCAACGGTGCTAGAAATTCCTTTTGATGCGGCTTGAAGCTACGTCGGTATTTCCCCAAAGAGGAAGGGATGATGCAGCACAGCGACGGTAGGTATTTCCCTCAGTGATGAGACCAAGGTTATCGAACCAGTAGGAGAACCAGGCAACTCTACGTAAACAACACCTGCACAGAAATAACAAATACTCGCAACCCGACGTGTAAAAGTGGTTGCCAATCCCTTTCGGGTAGCGTCGCCCCAGATAGGCAAATAGACGTGAGAGAGTTGTAAATATTGATAGATCAAACTCCAAATAAAATAATTTGCAACAAGGTATTTTTGTATTTTTTGGTTTAATAGATCTGAAAATAAAAGGCAAATAAAATAGATCGCAAAGGCAAATATTATGAGAAAGAGACCTGGGGGCCGTTGGTTTCACTAGTGGCTTCTCTCGAGAAAAATAGCAAACAGTGGGTGAACAAATTACTTTTGGGCAATTGTTAGAACTTCAAATAATCATGACGATATCGAGGCAATGATCATTATATAGGCATCACGTCCAAGATTAGTAGACCGACTCCTGCCTGCATCTACTACTATTACTCCACACATCGACCACTATCCAGCATGCATCTAGTGTATTAAGTTCATGGAGAAATGGAGTAATGCAATAAGAACGATGACATGATGTAGACAAGATCTATTTATGTAGAAATAGACCCCATCATTTTATCCTTAGTAGCAATTATACATACGTGTCTGTTCCCTTCTGTCACTAGGATCAAGCATCGTAAGACCAAACCCACTATAAAGCACCTCTTCCCATTGCAAGATAAATAGATCAAGTTGGCCAAACAAAACACAAATATCGGAGAAGAAATACAAGGCTATAAGCAATCATGCATATAAGAGATCAAAGAAGACTCAAGTAACTTTCATGGATAAAAACATAGATCTGATCATAAACATAAAGTTCATCAGATCCCAACAAACACACCGCAAAAAGAGTTATATCATATAGATCTCCAAGAGACCATTGTATTGAGAATCAAATGAGAGAGAGGAAGCCATCAAGCTACTAACTAAGGACCAGTCACTACTAGGAAAATGGCTATAGCTAATATGAACATTAATGGTGTACCACATATGTGGTGCGCCACTGCTATATAGCAGTGGCGCACCATGTGTAGGTACGCCATTAATGTCCATATCACTAATGGCGCACCACACCCACGGTGCGCCACTACTAACAAATTTTTTGTTTCTTTATTTTTTCAAAACTAGTAATGGCGCACCACACACTCTGTGTGCCACTACTAACAATTTTTTTTACTTTTTTTTCAAAACTAGTAATGGCGCACCAGGGGATAGTGCGCCATTACTAGTTCAAACTAGTAATGGTGCACCACAACCACGGTGTGCCACTACTAACATTTACACCAAATGCACCCCC
>NC_041381.1:181808433-181809106 GCF_002162155.2 Triticum dicoccoides
AAAAAATAAAAGAAAATGATAGAAATTCCAAAAAAATAAAAGAAAATAAGATTCCCATGTGCTATGTGGTCTAGTTGTTAGCAAAATTTACAAACATGAAGATTTTTCGAATCCTCAAAAACCTAACAAAAAAGTTACGGGGCTTTCAAGATCTGGAGAGGCAAAAAAATCAAACTCAGTAATGGTGCACCTGCCCATGGTGCGCCATTACTATCTTCCCGCCTTCAAAATTCAAACTATATCAAAAAAATAAAAAAAAGTTAGTAATGGCGCACCTGCCTAAGGTGCGCCATTACTATCTTCCCGCCTTCAAAATTCAAAATAAATCAAACAAAATTAGTAATGGCGCACCTGCCCACGGTGCGCCATTACTATGCCGTATATATGGATGGGCGGGGTCCTCTCCTCCTTACCTCTTCATTTTTCTCCTCACTCCACCTCTCCTCCACTCCATCTCCTCCTCTCCTCCACTCCATCTCCCCTCCTCTCCTCCACCATACTCCCCTCCTCCTCTCCAGCGACCTCCTCCTCATCCTCCTCTCCGGCGACCTCCTCCTCCCTCCTCTCCTCTCCTCCCCTTCCCTCACGGTTTCTCCTTACTCCTCTCTGGTGAGATCATCCTCCCTCCTCTCCGGTGATCTCCTCCTCCCTCCTCTCCGGTGAGCTCCTCCTC
>NC_041381.1:181809357-181862014 GCF_002162155.2 Triticum dicoccoides
CACGGTTTATCCTCCCTCCTCTCGGGTGAACTCCTCTCCGGCGACCTCCTCCTCCTCTCCGGCGATGTAGGCGAGCTCCTCCCCGGTGACCTCCTCCTCCTCTCCGATGATGTAGGCGAGCTCCTCTCCGGTAACCTCCTCCTCCTCACGGTCTCTCCTCGGCCCTACTCTCCGACGAACTCCTCTCCGAGAAAAGAACGTACAAGATCCAAAAACGAGAACAAAATTTGAAAAAATATCGTGCAAAAAAATGAGCAAAAAAAGGGCAAAAAATTGCGATCTAGATCCAAATTCAAAATTCAAAAATAGCAATGGCGCACGGTGGGGGTTAGACGGTGCACCACCACTATTTTTCCACCTTCAAAATTCAGAAAAAAATCAAAAAATTAAAAAAAAATTACCAGTGGCGCACCTGTAGCAATAGTAATGGCGCACTACAAGGTGCGCCACTATTACCTGCAATAGTAATAGCGCACCAGAGGTGCGCCATTAGTATTTGTTACTAGTGGCATGGTAATAGTGGCGCACCTGTAGTGCGCCATTAATAGCAAAAACAGGTGCACCACTAACAACCCTTTTTCTAGTAGCGGGTAGGTCGACAAAGAACTACTCACGCATCATCGGAGAGGCACCAATGGACATGATGCACCCATCCGTGATGGTTTCTAGATTGGATCTGGTGGTCCTGGACTCTGCGGCGACTGAAATTGATTTTCGTCGACTCCCCTAGGGTTTCTGGAATATTGGGGTATTTATAGAGCAAAGAGTCGGTTCAGGGGCACCCGAGGTGGGCACAACCCACTAGGGTGCGCCTGGGCCTCCTGGCATGCCCTTGTGGGTTATGCTCCCCCCAGAGCACCCCCCATGCGTTTCTCCGTCCCACTGGATGTCTTCTGGTCCAAAAAATCCACAAAAAGTTTCACTGTGTTTGGTATTGATTTCCGGCGATGTTTTTTGATTTCCTGCGATGTAAAAAACATGCAGAAAACAACAACTGGCACTTGGCACTACGTCAATAGGTTAGTACCAAAAAATGATATAAAATGACTATAAAATGATTATAAAACATCCAAGAATGTTAATATAATAGCATGGAACAATCAAAAATTATAGATACGTTGGAGACGTATCATTTCGCTATGTTGGATTTGACATCACTTGATATATGTCTTGCATGTGGATACTCGCTGTGACAATGGGGTGTTCTATTGAGTTACTTGATATATGTTTTGGTATTCAACTTGCGGATTCCCGTGGTGACTTTGGGGTAATCGTGCATAGGGATTGATACACGTTCTCGTCCTACGTTCTATGATAGAAACTTTGGAGTGATTCTTTGTCGAATGTTGAGGGATTGTTATATGATTCAATTATGTCATTACCGTTGAGAGATTGCACTAGTGAAAGTATGAACCCTAGGCCTTGTTTTCAAGCATTGCAATACCATTTTTGCTCCATTTTATCACTTGCTACCTTGCTGTTTTTATATTTTTAGATTACAAAAACCTATATGTACTATCCATACTTTACTTGTATCACCATCTATTCGCCGAACTAGTGCACCTACAGAATTTACCATTGTATTTGGTGTGTTGGGGACACAAGAGATTTCTTGTATTTGACTGCAGGGTTGTTTGAGAGAGACCATCTTCATCCCATGCCTCCCACGGATTGATAAACCTTAGGTCATCCACTTGAGAAAAATTTCCTATTGTCCTACAAAACTATCCATTTGGAGGCCCAACACAAGTCTACTAGAATAAGTTGTGTAGTAGACATCACAGGATAACGTCGGCAAGGGGAATAGATAGAGAGAATCCTTTGAAAGCTACGAAGCTGATTTGGACCGATGGTGGTTCCGGATGAGCGCTCACACATAGACAAGGAACCTGGCCATGAGGACGTGGGGAAAATAAATATGTAAGGAAGTAGGATGGATGGGTTGACTTGCAAGAGGGCTCAAGCATTTCTTTTGGGTGGAGAGAGGTTGTTCTATATCCAGACTTTCTGTTTGGTCCGTTCTGTTGGAATTATGTTTCTGTCCCTTCAGCTCTTGTTGGTAATGGAATGCATGACGTGGCATTATACATGGAAGAGTTGCTGATTTTCTGGGACCACTAAGGTGGATAGCTTGCATGTCAAGAGAAATCATGTAGTGGGGGGCTTCTATTTAGATATAGTAGAATATCCCTACCATACACACTTTACAATCACGAACTATTTATGATGTCATCTGCATCATAAACATTGCATCACATAATAGCGAGTGTGATAATTATGCCATTCCACACGAGTGCGACGGATGGAGCATTTTAGGAATTTGATATATCACAAATGCTTGTCAGACAATTAGCGTGTGGGATAGGTTCGGGCATCACATACATTTTGTTCACCAAATGTATGCATGCTTCCACCCTATCACAGACGATTAATCTGAGTCACGTGGATGGACCCCCCTATCACCCACACTAGCAAGGTGATGGTTGGAAACTATGTTACTGAAAGGGGTAAAAACCATTTGCACAAGATGTCTCTGCACTACTGATGTGGCTGGCCTAAATTTGGATTTTGGATCAATATCGCTTACATTTTTGGGCATTGATTTCCTTTTGACTTTCCAAAACATTTGTTCCTTAGAATCAGTTTCCATCAACCCAGGATGTATTTCCATGGAATGGGCTACACGTTCAGGTGGTTGGCTTGACTTCTAATTTTTAGGCTCGAGGGTCTAACAAACTTGAGTCTTGATTTTTGGAGGTTCTTCAGATCTTGTTTTTGGTCCTGGCTGGTAACATGGGTCTTTCCTAGATCCATTATTCACACATTAGTAAGGAGATGGGGAGGACCCGGTGTCTAGCTATAGAAATTTCTATCTTTTGTTGTCTCACATGGTTAGTCAAATGATTTCAGCTGTAAGTAGATGCACAAGTGAAATGCTAACTCATAAATGTTTAGTTGGTAAGAAACTAGTATACACTTTATGTAGTTGATTCAACAACATTTTGACAACTTCATCATGTGTTTTAGCTGTATTTTTCATGTGTTTCAACTACATATATCTCTTGTTCAACAACAATGTTTCAACTGCATCGCGTGTTTTAATTGCACTTTTTGAACTACATCGTTTATTTCAGCTACACTATATGAATTGTAATGTTTGGGACACAACTACATTTTTTTCAACTGGAGTTGTTCAACTCTATCATCTGAACTTCAAGTGAGTCTCAACTAGTACAACAAAGTAAGAGCCATATAATTAACCTTTACTTTTTTTGTTCTAGTTGATTTGCTGGCCACCGTTCTTCCTTCACTAGTGATTTCCTCTTCTAACTGACCCATTCGTATCATCGGCAGCACTGCCGCCTCCACCCTAACTGACAACGTTGTCGCACGTTGCCTCACTACCCTTTCTTGTCCGATCTGCTGCCGCTCATGCCTTCCTTCTAATTCCCACCCATCGTATCACATATTTTGTCATCGACAACCACACACCTCTCAATCTAAACCTATCAACCCTCTGTTAGTCCTCCATGGAGATGCCGAGGCCAGCAACGTCATTTTTGTCTCGGGCACTTTAGATATGCTGCGGCCGGCGGTTTCACCTTTGACATTGCCTCGTTTTTCTACCTCTTCTCTACTGAAATCTACTGAAACAATTTCCCAAGGATTAGCAAATGCAAAGAAATTAATGTACTTCCCCAAATGGACCACATAAAGTACTTCTACAAAATACTCAAATCAAAGAAAGTACATAAGCACAACACACATACAATCTCATTGTTCCCTTTAGACATGAAATCCTCCACGGACATATATGTCTCACTTGAATCTAGTCTATCGAAGGGTGACCACCTCCTAGTACTGTGCGGCAAACACCCTCGAGGCCATCTGCACCACGTCGATGTCATCAGGGTCGCTAACGCTGGCACTACCTCCAGCAGGGCTGCTCGGACCAGCGGCGTCTATGCCGTAGTAGTAGGACCAGCCGCCAGCTCCACCGCCCATGTTGCCCAGTTGGTTATTGGCGGAGCACTCACGGTGCATCCCTGCCACCTCCTTTAGGTTGCTCGCCGGGAGGGAATGTTGTCTGGTGAAAGCGTACATGTTCATGCTCGCATTGGCCGCCTGCTGGATGTCTTGCTCACTAACCATCTGTGTCAGCGACAAACCATATGGCAGGCAGTTGTTGAGGTGCATATTGGGAGGGATGTAGTATGGGTACCCCTCATTTGGCCCATCGGTGACATTCAAATCCGGCGCCCAGTACTGCATGTTGGCCAGGTTTGGGTGGTAGTGCATACCAGTCATGGCCGGATTGGGGTAGGTCGGGTGCACCTGCGCGGTAGGGGCGATGATGACGGGAGCATCTCTACCGGCCATCCCCTTCTGCCCACCATGCTCTTGGTCATGATACAATGGTGGGGACACCAGAGATGTCTCCGCGGGTGATCTGGTGTGCGGCTCCATGCTGCGGATGTACTCCGCAAGAAGGGAGAGCTGGCCAGGAGGTGGTTGCTTGTTGTTCCTCTTCTTGAACCGGCGCTTCGCGTTCAGACTGCGCTTGGTGGCATTCCAGTGGTTCTTGACGCTGTTGTCCGACCGGCCTGAGAGTAGCCTGGCGATCACCGACCAGCGGTTCCCCCAGGTTTGATGCAGCTCGATCAGCTTGATGTCTTCCGCGTCGGTCCATATTTTCCTCTGCAAGGGAAGTATTTGTGAGTTGGTTAATTATGGCATAACATTCCATTGAAGTACAATTGAACACACCACAACACATCGAAAGTAATATCTACTACCTTTACCTTTTTTACACAACACAACACTCATGTGCACGGAAGCATTATTTTTTAGAAGTCAACCGAGAGTCATTTTTCTACTATGCATGGATATGCCGTGCATGCACCCACCATTCGTCATTGCTTTGAGATTTATCTTACCTTTTATGGTTGTTTGCAAAATTTGTGTTGTCTAAGAGTACCAAAATTTTATTAAAACATTTATCTTGTTTCAAAATCCATCATAATGTTTTTTCTTGTACCAACAAATAAGAATGCACTTGTTTCAGGTCAGATTTTTCCTGTTATGTAATGGAACACATTGAAACAAAAAAAACTAATGCAACACTCTGAAACAAGATAAAATTTGCCAAGATCAGAAAACATAGCTAGAATCTCAAATTATCTAAGGAATCTTAAAGTATCTCAGGAATCTACTGGTGAGAAAATTTCCAACTAAGCCTGATACTCTCACAAAATTCATCTATGTCACATATAAATTGATGAAACGGTGGAATGAGCCTGATAGAAAAAATGAAAGGAAAAAAGTTAGTATGTGGATAATTATTTGGAGAGGATTGACCCATACAAAAAAGTGACATGGCTTATTTATTTTGTAGATATCTTATTAAAAATACACAGATTTTGTGTTTGCTAAAATTTTGGGAATCAATATTGTGTAATTTGAGGTTCCCGAGATTTAAAAACTTTCAGTAAAAAACTCAAGTGCTCTTTTTGTTGGAACAAGGAAAAACATTTACCTTTTTATTGATTAACAACAGAAGTTTGTAAAATAACAACCACAAAGACACCAAATTACTCTCCTACATTACATTACTCAAATGCTTGGCCCCCACGATAGCTCAAAGAAACCCCTCATCTTGGATGAGGCGAACAATGGTTGCCACCGGCCTCACTTTATTTCGAAAGACACATAGATTCCTTTCCTTAGAAATCCCCCATCCAATAAGAAGGAGCAAAGAATGTAGAGATTTCCTCGGTTGCCAATTTTTGAGGACCTCTTTCAACCAAGACTTTACTGTATCAAAACAAGGAGAAAGCATCATACTAGCATGAAGAACAAGATAATAGATCTTCCAAACTGGAGGCAAGAACCGACACTTGATGATGAGGTGAGCCACTAATTCTTGCACTTGGTTTCAAAGAGGGCACCGGTTGCAATTTGGTCACTCACAACGTTGCAATCATTGTCATTCAAATCATATTTTCGATGGCTAACCAAGCAAAGAACTTACAGTTTAGGATGCCCAAACCTTCTAAGTTATGGCATGCAAGTTGGATCAGATGAGGCCGACGAACTGAGCCTTTGTAAGCCGATGAGGCGGTATAACTCCCGTTGTTGGTCAGCTTTCTCATGATTGTATCTGGATGTCTGGTTGGATGACAACATGCATTGGCAAGTTTGTCTTACAGAATGATGAATTATTGGCTGTGCTCTAATTTGAGGACTCCTTGACTACCAGTCTGTAGAACCCAAAACTTATCTCTTAAAACCTTGTCCATGATGCCGCCTTTCTTGCGGGATTTTTTAAATGGTGCGATATATTTATGCATCAGTCCCTCCAGCCATGACGACTCTCAAAATTTGGCTTTAATTCCATTAGCAATCATACTTAAGTGGCCTCCACTAATAGATTACTTCATCATTGTTGCATGACATCCACATACCGCACCACACCGCTTGCGGTTCATCCTAGTCAATCCGTAACCATAATAAGTGAAGCACGCTGGCAAACTTCTAGGATAAAGAATTTCCGACCAGCAAACTCCTCCAGTGCAAACTTGCTCCAAGTTAATTTTGCACTTGCCTTCGGTCACTTTGTCTGTCCTCACCCAAAGATAGACAAACCTCAAGCTATCAATCTTCTTAAAAACCTTCACGAGGAGGTCAAACAGTGTAAGATGGTGTATGGCCACAGTCGCGTGAGCACCACCTTGACCAAGATCATGCAGCCCGCGGTATCAACATGATTCCCTCTCCAAGGTGCTAATTTCGCAGTGGCTTAATCTTCAAAGTGTTGCAAGTGGACCACCCTTAATATTTGACCATGAGGGATAATGCAAGGTAACATATGGGAAGGATAAGAAACATGTCGGGAAGGACTAGAGTATGTCATCAAGGTTGTTGTTATTGCACCATATAGGTGAAACAATGCTCTTTTTGCAATTTGTAACAAGGTTAGTAGTATCCCCAAAAGAGGCAAACTTGGTGGCGAGGAATTGGACTTCTTACTTGATAGGGGCACATAAAACAACCACATCATCGAGGTAAAGGGAACCATGAATGCTCGTGCGACGCCCACCAAGAGGATGAAGTTTTCCTTAGGTCATATACTTGCTACATATATGGTGCAGCGGGTCAATGCCGAGCTCGGACCCTTGAAAATGCCCACGACCATGCTTGATCGGATCCTCAGCAATCCCATTGAGAAAAACTCAAGAAGAAGTCGAGGAGGGAAGGGTCGAGTTCCATCCCCGAAACTGGCCTTGGAAGCCATGGTGACTAAATTACATTGCTGTAAAATAGGCCCACCTAAAAGAATCCAAGGCCTTCTTTATGTTGAGCTTGAAGAAGAGCATATGTGTCTTGATGTGGTATAATCTTCTAGCCACATTGGGCACATAAATGAAGTTATCGTGGGTGCTTATCCTCTTAATGAAAGAACTTTGTGCAATGGAAACTATATCATTCATTTCCAGAGCCAACCTCATGGAAAGAGTTTTGTCAATAAGCTTGGCCACGGCATGCATAAGGCCAATAAGCCCAAAATAGTCATTGGTGAACAAGGGGATCAAGTCATGGGAACCAAGAGACAAATCTCGAGGATCGCAAATTTTAACTAGGGAGGTGCTAAAACTCGTTACTTTCACCTGAGGATCAATGGGTGGAGGAGGAAAAAACTTATATATCGTCTCAAACATGGGAGAGACTCGGTGATGGATCATGAATACATCATTAGGTGAAACAAGGGATCAGGTTGTCCCCGTGACGTACTCGCTCGCTGGCCATGGCATCGCATGGCCACCTTCGCCACCATGCTCCATCAAAGCATCCTCCATACTGTATTCATGCTCCAGTCAGTTCATCCAAAAAAATTGAACTGATGAAGAGAAACATGCAATATGTTTCAACACTTCCCCTCACATCTAGGCTATTTTAGTCCTGAGGAGTGGGATCGATGTAGGCCGCAGAATCTTTTTTAATAATGTGTTGGTAAGGTCTTGAACTTGAGACCTCTTGGCTTGGATACCATATTGAAATCATGCCCCACTAGCACATCCAAAAAGTTGAACTATCATCAAATCGTAGTCAAGTTTGAAAAGCGTCCGGAGCGTGACGCTATGGCTGGCAGCCTCTCCTAGAACAGAGCCACGAAACAGTCAACCTCTTCCTTATTGACCTGTTCAGCCTCACCAATGACTCCCATCTGTTGGCAGAGAAGCCTCTGCAGGAGCTGGGCGATGGGAACGACCTCGTTCTTGGCACACATGCATGGGCTATGCTGACTTTTCTAAATCAGTGACCTTCGCGAGCGTCTTCCTCCTTGTTGTGGATGACCAGGGTGGTGTGGAGCTAGGAGCGGGGAGAATGGGAGGCAACACCGGCACAAAAAGTGGTGCGCCAGGGGAGGGCCCTGCCGGGAGCGCAACTAGCATGCAAAGCATCCATCTCCATCGTCATTGGGTTGTTGTTCAAGAGCACTAGGAATGCTAGGAAGCGAGGCATGACGATGGGCATGTGGTTCTTCATTAGGCCCAAAGGGGAACAGGGCGGTCTTGGTGCATGGGTTGATGCTGTGCACAACTCATCATAGGGCTCATGACAGTGGGTAAGGGGGCTTGGTGCATGGGCTCATGGCATGCACATCTCCATCGACGAAGCAGGCCATACCTACATACCGAAGTAGGGTCCGCCTTGTGCAATCAGTCCGGTCTGGAGGGAGTGGAGGAGAGCTCGATTTTGTCACAGCCCACACATATCTCAAATGCTAACCCGGGAGCAGGAACATCTACTCATATTCACTAAATCCAGGAAAATCATAATATACAAAAAGCAACAATTTCACAAATAAACACCATCAAATTTTTGGGACATATGTATCTGACTATCAGCATGTGACTTGTTTTGTCTATATGATTGGACTAATAAAAGTACCACATATCAAATGCAATTTGCGTGCTGGAACGACTCTTACTTTAGGGAATACCAAATTGAGGCAAGTCGCACATATGTAGCAGCTTTGACAAATAACCAAGACAAAAAAATCGGTAATGTTATCTCTATCTCAAGAACGTTCCTGGGGACGAAATCCCAGCAAATGACCCACAGACCACAGGATCAAGATCTGACGGTGGCAGTTTTTTTAATGAAAAATGCACTAAATAAACAAAATGCCATGCTTTTTATTATTGTCAAAAATACCACCCCCAGCACTAAAATTGCCAGTCGTGCCATTTGTAAATGCCATCCTGGACAGTGAACGGTCACTTGCTATTGCTGTCCAAATTCGATAACGCTTGGGCGATCACTTAGTGGAGAAGAATTTAAAAATTAGGACGCACCATGTCAATTAGCACATTTGGATATTTGTAAGTGCAAGTGTGGTTTTTTTATTTATGGACTAAACACAGAATTCCTGTGCACATTTCAAATGCTAATGTGTGGGCAGGAACATCTATCCTTATGAATTTCCCGAAATTACTTGTGTGGTCAATTGGTGTCCTAAATGAAGAAAGTAATTGCGACATTTACTGAGTAGACTAAAGAAATGCAATATTACTAACTATTTTTTGGGAGTTAATCCCACTTCCAAATGGTGACCAAATTATAGGTGCAAATTTTTTGGACGTATAATCATAAGATTCAACTAATGAAAGTGCCACGTCTGAAATGCTAATTTGTGGGCTGGAACATCGACTCTTACTTTAGGGAAATCAAATTGTGGCTACTCACAAATAGGTAGAAGCAATAAGACAAATAATCAAGATATTTTTTTTAATTTGCCAAGAATCTCTTGTCTAGTACTTAAAAAGAACCTAAGGTTCCCATTTCACCTCTCCTTCGTCCAACCTCTCTATATATATGGTTCCCCATTCCGTTCTCCCGTTTGATTTTTTCCTCCCATCTCTAATTTTCTCTCCGAAAATAATATTTTTTGGTAAGTCAATAATTTTTTACCAAATAAGTGCTTAACAATAAGATGACATTTTGACTCCCATATCCGATCTTTCTCACAAATACTATTTTCTTTGATAAGTCAATAAATTCTTACCAAATAAGTGCTTAACAATAAGATGACAGGTAAATCGTGACAATTGTATACAAAGTCTTGCTAGATTATAATAGACCAATATAATAATAGACGTGCGATCACGAGCAAATCTATGAGAATGTTTATACTCCTGTTGCAACACACGAGCAATTATCTAGTTTAAAGAAATGAGACACCATGTCAATTACTCCCTCCGTTCACAAATATAAGATGTTCTAACTTCTTTTCCGAATGTAGTTATATAGATTTGTTTTGGCGTGTTTGTTCACTTATTTCAGTCCATGTAGTTCATATTGAAATATCCAAAACATCTTATCTTTGTGAATGGAGGGAGTAGTAAATTTTCATATTTGTGCAAGTGAGATTTTTTATTATTATTTACGGATTGAACATAGAAGCCTTGTACACGTTTCAAATGCTAATGTGTGGGTAGGAACATCAATCCCTATTAATTTTAGAAAATTACTTCCCTGCAATTTTTTGTTCAGAAAATTACTTGGGTGATCATTTAGTGCCCTAAATGAAGAAATTAATTACCACATTTACTGATTAGACTAAAGACATGCAAGACTACTAACTATTTATCCGGGAGTTAATACCCACTCCTGAATGGTGATGAACTAGATTAATGCAATGAAGAATTTCTTTCCGTAAACACAGTCAAGCATAAATCATCAAAATTCCACAGAATCAAGCAACTAGTAGGGACTAGGGAGATAAGAAATTTAAATCTGGCGAGATCACCTCAATGTTGGGGTCAAGTTGGTTGACCCATCTCTCCCGGCACTGCTTCCCGCTCCGACCGGGGAGGTACAACGCGACTTTCGTCCACTTCCCTTTGCCAAATTCCTGCACCTTCGCCTTGAGCAACCTACAACCAAATCATGAACAAAACTGACGAAGATGCAGCTGATGAAGGACAAATAAAAAGGTTTGCAATCCAGGGTTGGATTTTCTACGTACGTGTCTTCCTCCATGGTCCAGGACCTTTTGAACCGTGTGAGCCTCCGGCCGCTAGATCTGGCACGCGGCGGCTCCCGAGCAGGTGCCATGATTGCCATAGGGGCGTTGCTGCTACCGTAGCCGGGGAGGATGGTGGGATCCATCTCGTTGATGCCACCAAAAGCCCTTGATACGGCTCCCGGGACGATGACCCCCCTGGCTAGAGCACCACCATCATTATGGACGAAGTGTTGTGCAACACCTCCATGGCCGTAGCTCGCGGCCGCCACGTCCCAGTAGAAACAGGCACTCCCTTCAGCCATCAGCGCGGCCTCCAAGGTCAGATTGGAGTAATGGTAGTAGGAAGGATTGCGGTAGATATGGGGCAAGCAAAGCTAGAAGAAAAGGGAGTAGTCTCTTGCTCTTCTGCGGGAGAAATGATTGTATCAGAGACGGGTCGAGGGGTATGTGCTTGATATAGAAGGGGACGGTCCACCATGCCCCCATAGGCCCGTCCATTATCCTGCCCCCAGCTCCTCATCAGGCGGCCAGGAGGCATCCCACATGACAATAACATTCCGACTATAGGTTGTCAAGTTCACTGTGAACCCTGTGCACCGGGTGTACACAGTCTCTGGAGAGGTTTGTGTGGTCCAGGGTGGGTCAGACTTCTCAGTACAGATATGGTGAAGCACAACACCCGTGCCCGTATGAAGGTATGCGTGCAAATTCAGGGGAAACGAAACGCCTATTGGCGTGCTTCGTGATCATTTGTAGCTAAATATAGGGTGTATTGGGATATAGCATGATAAATGTTTCCTAAAATCTTAAAAGTGCACACTCAATTTCTGGTTGAAACGAGCGGCCGGATGCTCGCAGCTCGATCAAACGCGGCCCGGCCCGGCCCGGCCCGCAACAGTGCAAGCGCGATTTTAGCCAACAGTATCTCTACTACCTAAAATAAATAGAGTGTTTTGTTTCCCCTCTTATGTTCCCTGCTATTCGTCCAACTCTGCCGTACAACCTCCTCTCCCCTCCAGCGATTTTATTTTCTCCCTCCACCGGTTTTATCTTCATCTGGCTGGACAAACCGACTCTATCTTTGGCAAACAAATAATTCACGTAAGGTAACCAAACACAATCAATCCATGCATGGCAATCAATTTATTCATGACGGTGATCAATCTCCTTCCTTCTTTTAATCAAACGGTCTTCTTCCTTCTTTCAATCAATTCCTTTCTTCTATCACCATGGTCTTCTACCCACACAGATGAAAAAAACAGCCGATTTTTGATCTCCTCTCTTTCTACCCAGATCACGACCCATTTCTTCCCCCATCTGCCCCTCCCCCTCATCTCACCATCGTACCACACCACTACTTTGGGGAACCATTTGTCGCTACCGCAGCAGCGAGTGCTGCCCACTCTGCAGATGTCGGGCGAGCTGCCACTGTTTCCCAGGATGTATAGTATGACGGTCGTGGTGCAGGGGTCTGTTAGTTGCAGGTCAGGGCCCTCTAGATCAAGAACCTGCTGTAGTGGATGGATGTGAATTGCGCATGGGCAAGGCCACAAGGTATGCATGTGCCTCACCCTCTCCCACGGATTTAAACATGTCATTTTTATACGAAGTTGATGCAGTATAGGAGGAACATCATATTTTTAGACATAGTCTAATCAATGTAACTTATCCATTTCTTTCCATAGGAAATCATTCATTCTGCGATCAGGTGCATACAGTGTTGAACAATTATTATTACTATGTATATGTAACATTTTTGTTCTAGCATACAATGTCGAACACTTATTATTATTAGAGTGCTGAACAATTATTATTACTATGTACCTGTTGTTTTTTATAAGAAGTCGTGCAGTTTTGTTCTAGAATGTGACCTGAACGCACTTCCAAGTTCCCAACCATCACCTCATGTTGTCTCCTTCAATCAGATGGATAGTAATGATTACATGATATTTATTTTTATCGAAACATCATTGTCCATTTTGAACGGAAACATCTACAAATGTCAGAGTTGGCAAAACTCTTTGAGGGGTTATCAATGCCATGCCCAATATGCGACCCTATCCTAAAGGAACTCGAAGGCCCCACCAAGGATAGAAGTGCATATTGGAGACGCTTTTGCAAGGTGGATATCATTATATCGTACCATTACATAATAGTTAGGGATACATACAATAGGCATACAATGCCACACGAATACAACAACATCATACATAAGAGCAACATCCGACTACGGATGAAACACAAACAAAAACTCAAATGACATCCACCCTGCTAGCCCAGGATGCTGACCAGGAACCTATCCCCTGAACGATGAAGCAGAAGAACTCAAAACAAGCAAGCATCGCTATCACGTCATGATCATCACATTACCTGTACCTGCAACTGTTGTTGTAGTAATCTGTGAGCCACGAGGACTCAGCAATTCCATTACCATGGGTATCAAGACTAGCAAAGCTTAATGGGTATGGAAAGGTTAAGTGGAGAGGTTTCAGCAGCGACTAGGCATATATGGTGGCCAACATAAGCAAATAAGAGCGAGAAGAGAAGTAGCGCAACGGTCGAGAAGCTAGAAGTGATCAAGAAGTGATCCTGAAACTACTTACGTTCATACATACCCAAATTGTGTTCACTTCCCGGACTCCGCCGAAAAGAGACCATCACGGCAACACACGCGGTTGATGCATTTTAAATCGAATCTGGTGTCAAGTTCTCTACAACCGAATATTAACAAATTCCCATATGCCACATAACTGCGGGCACGACTTTCAAAAGTTTAAACCCTTAAGGGGTGTCCCAACATAGCCCACTATAAGCTCTCACGACCAACGAAGGATATTCCTTCTCCCGGGAAGACCCGATCAGTCTCAAAATCCCGGTTACAAGACATTTCGGTAATGGTAAAACAAGACCAGCATGACCGACCGAATGTGCCGACAAATCCCGATAGGAGCTGCACATATCTCGTTCTCAGGGCACACCGGATGAACACTACGTACAGCTAAAACCAACCCTCAAGTTTCCCCGAGGTGGCGCTGCAAGTGGCTCTAGTTCGGACCAATACTTAGAGAAGCACTGGCCCGGGGGGGTTTAAAATAAAGATGACCCTCGGGTTAATTACTCCCAAGGGAAAGGTTATAGGTTGTTAGGCAAATGTAAAACCAAGGTTGGGCCTTGCTGGAGGAGTTTTATTCATGGCGAACTGTCAAGGGGTTCCCATACACCCGGCCGCGTAAGGAACGCAAAATCAAGGAACATAATACCGGTATGACGGAAACTAAGGCAGCAAGTGTGGAACAAAACACCAGGCATAAGGCCGAGCCTTCCACCCTTTACCAAGTATATAGATGCATTAATTAAAATAAGAGATATTGTGATGTCCCAAAATAATCCGGTTCCAACATGGAGCAATCTTCAACTTCACCTGCAACTACCAACGCTATAAGAGGGCCTAAGCAAAGCGGTAGCACAGCCAAGCAATGGTTTGCTAGGAAGGGTGAAAAGGTTAGAGGCTGACATGGCAATATGGGAGGCTTGATAAACAAGAGATAGGTAGCGTAGCATAGCGATAAAACGAAGCAACTACCATAGCAATGATAGTAGTGAGATCCAGAGTAACGGTCATCTTGTCTTAAATCCAGCTAGGAAGAAGAACGATTCCATGAAGAAGATGAATGGGTGAAGATGAACCAAGCGTAGTCGAACGAATCCTCACGGTCGCAACGAAACAGGAACTATCGAGAAGAAGCACAACCAAAAAGAAGCAAACAACACGGTAAACACACAACACATAAACACGGCATGATTCTCAACCAAGTATGATGCATGACAAAGCCTATATGATGCTACTCATGGCAAGAGATGATGCATACAAGAGCAACACATCAAAGCAAGTTTAAATGAGGCCGGAAACAACATATAACAAATCCGGTAAGTCCTCATATGCAAATTTCGAAATTGGTCCAGAACTGAATAAAACTAATGTTCAAGTTGTTAAACAGCAATTTAAGATGCACCAAGATGATTTACATGAAATTCTAGTCAAGTTACATATAAAGTTCATTTAGTTCAGAGCTACGGCCTAGAAGATATGAGCAAAACAAGTCAAACATGGCATTGATGCAAAATGCATTGAAACATCAAGAAAACACTCTCAAAAAATGGATGCAACATGATAATATGAAACTACATGCAAAATCAAGCAAGTTTCATGTAGAGCATGCTCAAAACGGAGCAATGGTGCAACACATACACTCCAAACAAGTTATAACCACAATATGTCCAAAATAGCAACTAGGCACTTTGCAATCATCAAACCAACATGCTACAGGAATCATATGAGCACAAACTTGACATTCACTTCATCTTCAGATAACATACTTCAATTATCATTAAGGTTCAGGTTCATAGGCATCAATATTAAACCAATATAATCAATGCAAAATGCAACTTTATAACACAGCAACATATGCATGAGCAGAGTTAATATGATGGCATGTTGGATGCATGAAACAAAGATGCTACAACAACTATATCTAGAAACCAAGAGCACGACATCAAAGTACACATAAAAAGAGCAAATAACATCGAAACATCATATACATATGGCCCATTTATTAGTAGCAACCAACAAAACAAGATTGAAAGTTGAAACAATTTCAGCAAGTGTAAAACAACAACATTATGATAGCATGTTTACCATCATTAAACAGAGGCATATTAGACCCAAAATTAGAAAAAATGGCATGTGAACAGATTACTCATAGCATACTTCAAATCATGTAACTGGGGCATCTCCATAAGAGGCATGTATCACTCAATACCAAGCTCACAACAAGGCATCCTGAAGTTAACAGACATCTGGAACATCATATAGGCAAATTCATGACAATGAAAACATATGCTACATGAGATATATATAGGGCATCAAAAGTCATGGAATGCTAGAGAATAGCATGTGCAACAAAGTATGTCAAATAAGCATCTCCATAATATGCATAGATTAATTGGTAGCATCAAGCAAACATGGCAACATGATATAGCAGTTTCAGCATTGACATAAAGTTAATAGCAAGTAGCCCACTTCACAAGCTTGATTCACTCACTACAGAGCATATAAAAATACATGGATTACACCCGTGTAAATATGGCATAATTAAGCTCCTAAAACATGTAGACATCATGCTCATAGGATGCACACACAAAATGCAACAAAAATGACAAATCAACAAGTTACAACAGTTTTCAGCAGTTAACAGCAACATGCACTCTTGTAACAGGGATTAAGATATCAAGATTCACCCTAACATGAATGCAAAGCACACCAACATTTATAGCATGCAGAGTAGAACATGTTCATATCAAGATCATCATCATAGCATCAACAGGGACAAAGTTGTGGCACTCACAAAAGGCATACATGATGTTAACAATCAGCAGATTACAGGAGTTCATATCACATAGCAGTTTTGCAACAAGGATTAAGGCATCAAGATGAATAGGAACATGAATGCAAACTAGACCATCATGAAGAGCACTCTGAGATGAACATTTTGACATATTATACACGCATATCGGAGCATCAAGCACAAAGTTATGAACCCACAAACATGCACACATGATAACTTTTCAGAAAAGGACTTGGGCGAAATTGGACCTCGAGGAGGGTGGACATGTCCGGTCTAGGGCGGACACGTCCGACGTGGCTGGGTCGTCATCCACCTCCAGGAGGTCAACATCGGGGTCGGTGATGGAGGAGTCGCCCTCCAGCATCATTGGGGCACGGGAGGAGCCGGAGGAGGCCGGGGACGGGCAGATCCGGCCGCGGGGTATCCATTCCCGGCCGGATCTGGCCGGAATTGGACGGGGCGGCAAGCTTCAGGGCGGAGGTGGCTGCGGGCGGCGAAGCGCTCGAGGAGGCGAGGTCCCTGGCGGTGGCGAGCCGAGGCAGAGGAGGCCGGAGGAGCGGACCTAGGGTGGAGTCGCTGGATTTGGGCGACGGCGGCGCAGGTCTCCGGTGAAGCTCCGGCGGCAGGGCGAGGACGACGGCGGTGACGCGCTCAGGTGTGCGGCGGGGGGATCGGGCCCCGATGGGCTTGCTCGGGCCCGATCTGGGCTCAGCGGACCCGCGGGCTCTGCGGCGGCGCGGGGAGGCCAGGGCGTCAGGGAGCCAGGCCACATGGCAAGCGCCAGTTGGCCCTGGCGGCGGCGCGCCCAATGGTGACTCGCCAAGTGGCGAGTAGGGGCTGGAGGGGCGCGGAAATGGAGGGGAGCAGCGACGCTGATGATTGGGCTGCGCGTAAAACAAGGTGGGAGGAAGGGTTAGGCCAAAATTGGCAGGGGAGACATCTATATATAGTATGGGGGCTAGGGTTAGGTGTTTTGCTCCGTTTCAGAGCCGTTTGATCTTGATTGGACGGTCCGGAGCTAAGGGGGGGGGTAGGTAGGTGGGCTAGTGGGATATGAAGAGGAGTAGGGCTGAGATGAGAGGGAAAGAGTGCAGTCCGACACGGGTTTTCGAAGACCGAAAACACCCGACGAATATACCGACTTTATTGCGGTTACAAGTTTAACGGTTGGACTATCAAACGAACTCCGAATGCGACGAAACTTGATAGGTGGTCTACCTACACTATAATAAGCCGCACGCCAAGTTTCAACTCATTCCAAGAACATTTTTATGCCCCTTATAAAACAATATTTCGGAGGTGCCGGGGCGCGTGCGAGTGTGGTTGGGCTCAGAACGGACAACAGAGAGAACTGGGAGGACCCGGACGGATGCAAGTTTAGAAAAACATGCAGATGAAATGCAGATGATGACTTGGCAAAATGCAACACGCAAGCAAATGACATGGCAATGACGACAAATAACTGGAAGACACTTGGCGCATTGGATTCGGGGTGTTACAATCAAGGTGCTACAACTACCTATTTATGCATGATAACAATCTGGAAAGCTATTCCAAAATAACACTATGATATATCTGGCAAAGTATGCAGCAAACTGCGTGCTTTATGATCTGAGGAGTTATCATGGTTAAGGTAGAAATCTACTAAAACCATCACACCAAAGTATGCAACAAATTCAGAGGAGTTATCACGGTTAATGTAGAGATCTACTAAAACCATCACTCCGAAGGTGAGGATCCTTGGATTCTCCGCTGTAGTCGATGAAACCAGTGTCAAAGATTCATCTTCTCCGCCAAGGATAATAACAAGGAAGGAAAGGGATAGTAACAATGTAATTATTGCATAGCACTTGTTTTACTCATCTTGGATAATATTTAGTGGTTTCACTTCCAATATGGAAAAATAGAAATCAGTTGTACGTTTCCAACCATGTCTAACTAGCTAAGTGTCCGTGCGTTGCCATAGACTAACAAAATATATATACAAAGAGAAAATTCTTGTGACATGACAGTCAAAGGCTATTTTTATGGGAAGATATCTCATGGTCATGATCTGGTAGGTACATGCATCTCGTCATCATCTTTTTTCCACACTCACTACTAGAATCGACATATACGCGGAGTGCCACGGACACTCAGCAAAGGACCAATAACCACCGGCAAAGCCTTTGCCGAGAGTTGCACTCGGCAAAGGCCATCCGCCGTACACCTCAGGAAAACAGGAATTCGTTGAGAGCTAGGGCACGGACACTCGACAAGGAGTTTGCTGTGAGCCAAACAGTACCTCTCGACAAAATAAAGTAACTTCACATCTATTGGTTCCGTCAGCTCTTTGCCCAGAGCCGCGCTTGGCAAAACTACCACAACCAACTGCCAGTGCGTGCCACTTTGCTGAGAGTAGCACTCGGTAAAGATCCCTTCCCAGACCACTTTCTGGTGCTTTTCCCTTGGATCCCTGCAGCAAAAATAGATATACAATACACAAACATGCATTTTAAGTCTCACTGTATAACAACAAACTCACATAAGCATTATATAAAATAGTTTCACACAAACTTCATTTGAAATAAGAAGGTAGCTCTTTGGTACAAATGCCTACTTACTAAACAATAAAGTGGTCAACGCATGTCTACATGCAAGCACATAATAAAAGCAACACCACAATTATCACGAACTGAAGGAGAATTATCAGGTTCTTCCATCCACTGAACCCGATAAGCCATTTCTGGCTAGCACATCCATTGAACCCATCCACTGAACCCACTAATTCAGACTTTTCTCTTCTGGTTAAGCACATAGTGATTGTAATGATACTCTGCCTTCTCTCTGCTATTGAACGAGTCGTGGGAGCTGCATTTGTAGCGAAGCACTTGTTCATTGCATTCAGACCATGAATCGTAGACTCCTTGACATCTACCTTTGTACAACGCATACCACTTCATCTACAAAGATGGAGAAAAAGCGGTAGAGAAGGAATGCAAGGTTAAAATATCACATCATACATAATCCACGTAAGTGTTCATCACTCACACAATCAAAAGCATCGCAAGTGGCAATCTAAGTCCATATCAGCACCTACATGAGAATATAACTAAATCAACGCCAAACTATCTAGGTGGACTACTCGAATGTGTAGTCGGTTAAACCAGTGATCGTGGAGTGAGAGCACGTCGGGGCATCCCCCATGATGGAGGACCGAGCGTCATTGGGACTGTAGGTCGGTGGACTGTTGGGAAACATTGCATGGAAAACAAAAACTTTTCTATGCACACGCAAGATCTATACATGTAGATGCATAACAACGAGAGGGGGAAAGTGTGTCTATGTACCCTCGTAGACCATAAGCGGAAGAGTTTCACAATGCGGTTGATCTAGTCAAACTTTCTTCTTGCTCCAACTGATCTAGTACCGAACGCATAGCACCTCCGTGTTCTGCACACGTTCAGCTCGGTGACGTCCTCCACCTTCTTGATCCAGCAAGACGACAAGGTAGTAGATGAGTTCTGGCAGCACGACGGCATGGTGACGGTGATGGTGATGTGATCTCCACAGGGCTTCGGCTAAGCACTATGAAAATATGACTAAGGGAGCAAACGGTGGATGGGGGCTCCGCACACGGCTAAGACAATGTTGTGTCCTTGTGTGCCGCCCCCTCCCCATGTATATATAGGTGGCAGGGGAGAGGGAGGCAGCCATGGCGCGCCTCTAGGGGCTTGTTGCCGGCCCTAGGGCTCCTGCCCTCCTGTGCCCCCTTTTCTTGTATGAACAAGGGGGAAAGGAAAGAGGGGGGAGAGGGAAGGAAGAGGGAGTCCAACTCCACACTTTCCTTTCCCTCCCCATAGGGCCGGCCCCATAGAGGGTGCACCAGCCCCTTGTGGGCTGGTGTGTTCCCTCACTTGGCCTATATTTTTGCCAGGGATGCCCGAAACTCCTTCCAGTGACCCGATAAGTACCCTGAACCCTGTGAAACACTTTTGGTGTCTGAATATCATCGTCCTATATATAAATATTTACCTATCATACATTGCAGGACTCCTCGTCATCTTTGTTATCTCATCCGGGACTCTGAACAACATTCAGTCACCAAATCATATAACTCATATAACACTATACCGTCAATGAACGTTAAGTGAGCGGACCCTACGGAACACCTCTCCGATCAATAACCAATAGCGGAACCTGGATGCCCATATTGGCTCCTACATATTCTACGAAGATCTTTATTGGTCGAACCGTTATGACAACATAAGAAATTCCCTTTGCCCATCGTATGTTACTTGCCCGAGATTGGATCGTCGGTATCTCTATACCTAGTTCAATTTCGTTACTGGCAAGCCTCTTTACTCTTCTGTAATAAATCACCTCATGACTAACTCCTTATTCATTTGCTTGCAAGCTTATTGTCGGAGTAATGGGCCACGGGTAGGCTAACCCGAGGCCCAGGACATTTCAAGACATCGAGGCAGGCTGCGCCCCTCAGGCCGAGTCCTAGGAGCGACTCCAAAATATGCCGAGTGTCAGACGACGACTCCAACATAAGCCGACTCCAGGCTGGCGACCTCCAGAAGGGCCGACTATGGAGAGTCGGCCCAAGACTCCTCCCTCATCTCGAAGTACGATGCAGGGTACGGTCATGGCATGGCCGTTTCCCCCTGCTCACGAAGGACCGACATGGCTACAGTGAGCCGTACCCCTGGAAGATCTCCGGCGAGATGCGACACTGTTGCCATGCCTGCCCTGACCTCAGCCACAGTGCGCAGTACACTGTGCCGATGACGCCGGCCTGAACAGCCCGAAGACGGCGGGGCCGCCTGTCAGTGGGTGGGCCGAAGGCGGCCTGGGCACCCCGAAGACGGACCTGTGGGAGTCGGCCCCCCAGGAGTCGGCCGACTCCCCCCCAGGGCCCCATGAGCCATTAACCAGATAGGATGGGGAATGGCGACGGTGATCGCCCGATGGACGGCGGCACTGTTGCCACGACCCAATGACCGAGCCTGCGTCATCAAGGGTGCCGCTATAGTATCAAGCCTATCCACGGGACCCGCCAGTCGATGGGCCCCAGAAGCCGGCGGGAAAGATGACGGCCTGAGAGACAGACGGCTGGGACCCGCGCCCAGCCGGATTACTATTGTACCCCCGGGGGGTAGGCCTATATAAACCCCCCCAGGGCACCCATGCAAAGGGTTCGGACCTAGATAGAGATAGGCCAGATAGCACAGGGAGGAGAGACCTAGCCTTGCCCTCTCCTGCCTCCCGAAACAGCTCGAGGAGCACCATTGTAGCCACTTTGCTTTAGTGATCATGCGGGGACCCCGCAGAGTAGCAGTAGGGGTGTTATCTCCTAGGAGAGCCCTGAAGCTGGGTAAGTTCCGCCAGCGTGCATGTCTTCGCCTCATCCCTCTTCTAGGCACCGGCGACGTTCTACTCGCTCCCACCATGATAAGCCATCCTTTGGCATATGTCGTACCCAACCCCCGACATTTGCTGCCCACCGTGGGGCGAGGTGCACCGTCGTCCGAAGATCTGCTCTGGACGGGAACCCTGTTCCTCCCCGGCGAGCACAGCCATCCCGACACGCCGGATGGCGTCTGTGCCGACGCGCTGCACGGCGCTGAGATCGTCTGTGCGGCCAGCTACCTCACCGATCTTATCGGCGAGGTTCGCGTCTCTGATGAGCCTGCGTCCGATGCAGGCACGAGTGTTCCCGAGAGCCTCCTCGCGGGCCTCCTCGACCAACTCCACGTCGCCGGCGAGCCCGTCGCGGACCTGTAATCCATAGGATCCACCGACCCGATGCTGGTCGACTCTGACACCGCGTCGCTCGACGCGTTCCCCACCAACATGGTGGTCTACGACGAGCCGCTCCCTTGCGCGGGGGGCGGCGGAAGCACCGTCACTGAGGTCCTCGTCCTCGAGCACGGTGAGCGCTCCAGCGAAGGAGCGCACGACCCGCTTGACGCGGCCCTGCGAGGCCTTGCAGCGCCGATTCCGGAAGACGCCGACGCCGAGACGCTGGAGGCACTCCGCCTTCAGCTCGTCGAAGGCGCGAAGAAGCTGGCAAGCATGAGGCGCTTGTCAGAAGCTTACCAACGCAAGATGGATCGCGCCGTAGGCGGCTCGCCGGCTCCGACTGGGCCTAGCCGCCTAGGCATGGTCCGACAGCGCGGCGCGGCGGTCGACAACCTCTTCGGGGCCGATCGCCCTGTGTATGCCACGCCCACAGAGAATATCCGCGCCGCCCAGGCGGCGGCAGACGAGCTCGACAACTTCGAAGGCGAAGAGCGCCGCGTAATGACAGAGAGAGTTCAGCAGCTCCTCGACGCGGCCGCCGCGCATAATGATGTCGGCTGCCGTACCGAGGCACCGCAGCACCAGAACGACGCCCCACCGCCTCGCCGAGACCAATGTGCAACGTCTCGGACGCCGACTGGCGGGGCCCACGGGAAGAAGGACAAGGAGCCGGCTGTCAGCCACAGTCGGACTCACATCAGCATCGAGCGCGACCAAGATGGCCGCCCCAAAGCGGTGGAACGGCGGGACGACTACCTGCCTCCCCCCTCGCAGAGAAAGGCGAGTCTCCCCGCCGCCCGTGGAACATCCGACTCTCGGCGACCGCCTTGGCCGCCGAGAGGGAGTCGGAGAGAACGACGCCCGCCACCGGATCGACCGACTCCACCGATCCCTGGCGCTGGAACAAGAAGACGAGTTGGGTCCCCCCTGCTTTGGACCCCGCATCCGAGATGAGCCCTTCCCCAAAGGGTTCACGCTCCCCCGAGACACGCCCAAATATACCGGCACCGTGAAGCCAGAAGATTGGCTGATTGACTACTCCACCGCCGTCAACATAGCGAGCGGCAACAAGCGTGTCGCCGTAAGATACGTCCCGCTCATGCTCCAGGGCTCGGCCCGGACGTGGTTGAACAGTCTGAAGCCTCGCAGCATCAATGGCTGGGTCGACTTCACCGAGGCTTTCGTCCACAACTTCAGCAGCACGTACAAGCGACCTCCCAAGCCGCGCCAACTCTCCTTGTGCGTGCAAGGCCCTGACGAGTCTACTCGCGACTACCTCACGCGCTGGGGTGAACTCCGGAACTCCTGCGAGGGCGTGCACGAGGTGCAGGCCATCGAGTATTTTACTGCCGGGTGCAGAGAAGGCACCCTCCTCAAGCACAAGCTCCTCTGCGACGAGCCGGAGACCCTCGATGAGCTACTGATCACAGCGGACAAATACGCCACGGCCGACTCCTCCATGAAGGCGGAGATTCGGGTCAGCACGACTGGCAAAGTTGCCCCTCAGGCTCCAAGATCTCCGGCTGGAGACACCAGTCGGCGGCAACAGCAGAATGACCAAAAGCGCAAAGCCCCACAGCCGACTTCCAACAGTCGGCAAGTGGCAACAGCAGAAGACCAGCAGTTGGAGGGACCGCCCCCGGCAAAGCGACAGAAGGGCGGCAAGTCCAACTGGCTGCTGGCCTTCTCCTATGAGCAAACTCTAGATGGTCCCTGCAAGTTCTACAGCGGCGCGAAGCCGTCAAACCACACCACCAGGAAATGCCACTGGCTGACCAGAATCTCCAAGGGGGACGGCCTGCTCCCTCCCCCTCCTGCTGGGCCGCCTCCTTCACAGCCGCCCAAGCAGCCGGCCGTTAGGCCAGTCGGTGCAATACAAGATGAGTTCCCGGATGAGCACGGAGCCTATGTGGTGTTCACCAGTGTAGCCGATGACCGACGCAGCAGACGCCAGCAGCAGCAAGAAGTGAATGCGGTTGCATCAAGTCCCCCAGAGTTCATGCATTGGCCCGAAAGGCCTATCAGTTGGAGCAGAGCTGATCACCCAGAGGTGATGCCGGGTCCGGGCTCCTATGCCTTGGTCTTAGGCGCCACACTCACCACTGATAGGCAGGCCGCTCGCTTCTCGCGAGTACTGATAGACGGAGGCAGCAGTATCAACATCCTGTACAAGGATACAATGGAGAAATTAGGAATCAAGCGAAGACAGCTTCAGAGCAGCCGGACTGTGTTCCACGGAATCGTTCGTGGCCTTTCCTGCTCGCCAATCGGCAAGATCCTGATAGATGTCCTCTTCGGAGACAAGGATCATTTCCACCGAGAGCCAATTTGGTTTGAGGTGGTGGACATTGAAAGCCCGTACCATGCATTGCTTGGCCGACCCGCCTTGGCCAAGTTCATGGTGGTCCCCCACTATTCCTACCTCAAGATGAAGATGCCGAGTTCCAAGGGAATCCTAACCGTGTCTGGCGACTATAGGAAGTCGTCCGCTTGCGCGGCCGAAAGCAGTCGGCTGGCCGAGTCCTTGGTGATCGCAGCTGAGAAACGGCTTCTTGATCGGGTCGTGGCGATGGCCGGCAAGCAGCCCGAGTTATCGCCCGACCCCAAGGAGTCGGAAGCAGAAGGATCATTCAAGCCGGCCAGAGAAACAAAGAAGATACAGTTGGACCCGGAGCACCCGAAGAGGTACGCTGTCATGGGCACAGGCCTTGACACCAAATAGGAAGGTGAGCTCGTCGATTTCCTCCGTGAGAATCACGACATCTTCGCATGGTCCCCCAAGGACATGCCTGGTGTCCCGACGGAATTCGCCGAGCACAAATTACACGTCCGATCTGATATGAAGCCCGTCAGGCAGCCCTTGCGCCGCCTGTCAGAAGAGAAAAGAAGAGTTGTTGGAGAAGAGATAGCCCGGCTCTTGGCAGCCGGCTTCATCATGGAAGTGTTTTTTCCAGAGTGGCTAGCAAACCCAGTACTGGTGCTGAAGAAGAACAAGCAGTGGCGGATGTGCATTGATTACACGAGCCTCAACAAAGCTTTCCCCAAGGACCCATTTGCTCTGTCGAGAATCGATCAGGTGATAGACTCCACAGCCGGATGCGAGCTGTTGAGTTTCCTAGACGCATATTCAGGATATCACCAGATCAAGCTGAACCCGGCCGACAGGCTGAAGACCGCCTTCATCACGCCGTTTGGAGCCTTCTACTACCTAACCATGACGTTCAACTTGATAAACGCCGGCGCCACCTTTCAGTGTTGCATGCAGAAATGCCTCCTGAAGCAACTCGGTAGAAATGCCCACGTCTATGTGGATGACGTAGTGGTGAAGACGGAGAAGCGTGGAACCTTGCTGGAGGACCTCAAGGAAACATTTCAGAATCTGCGCCGATTCCAGTTCAAGCTCAACCCAGAGAAGTGCGTTTTTGGAGTACCAGCCGGCCAGCTCCTTGGTTTCCTGGTCTCCAAACGCGGCATAGAGTGCAATCCTGTGAAGATCAAGGCCATCGAGAGGATGGAAGCACCCAGACGACTGTTAGATGTGCAGAAATTCACCGGCTGTTTGGCATCCATCAGCCGATTCATCAGTTGGCTGGGCGAGAAGGCTCTCCCCTTGTATCAGCTCATGAAGAAGACGACCTTCTTTGAGTGGACTCCCAAGGCGGACGAGGCTTTTCTCCAGCTAAAGAAAATGTTGACTGCTCCCCCTGTGCTAGCGGCTCCGACTCCCAAAGAGCCCATGCTCCTCTACATTGCCGCCACCAGCCGAGTAGTCAGCACAGTCATTGTAATCGAGTGCAAGGAGGAAGGCAAGGCGCTACCTGTCCAGAGACCGGTATATTACTTGAGCGAGGTGATGTCGGCCTCCAAGCAGAACTACCCCCATTACTAGAAGATGTGCTACGGCGTGCATTTCACCGCCATGAAATTGAAGCCCTACTTCCAAGAGCACCCAATCACTGTGGTCTGCACAGCTCCACTGGCCGAGATCATCGGAAGCCGAGACGCTTCTGGACGGGTGGCCAAATGGGCCATCGACCTGGCCCCCTACACCATCTACTACGAGCCCCGCACCGCCATCAAGTCGCAAGCACTGGCCGAGTTCCTCGTCGACTGGGCCGAGACCCAGTATCTGCCACCAGCGCCCGACTCCACCCATTGGCGGATGCACTTTGACGGCTCCAAGATGCGCACCGGCTTGGGAGCCGACATCATCCTCACTTCCCCCAAGGGAGACAAGCTCAGATATGCGCTGCAGATCCACTTCGCCGCCTCCAACAACGTGGACGAGTACGAGGCGCTCATCCACGGGCTCCGGCTTGCTAAAGAACTCGGCATTCGCCGGATCCTGTGTTATGGCGACTCTGACTTGGTGGTCCAACAAACATCTGGCGATTGGGACGCCAAGGATGCAAATATGGCGAGCTATCGTTTCCTCGTCCAGCAACTCAGCGGATACTTCGAGGGGTGCGAGTTCCTCCACGTACCAAGGCAGACGCCTTGGCACGAATCGGCTCCACCCGCCAGGCAATACCATCTGGTGTCGCCCTCCGGCGCCTCCTCAAGCCTTCTATCAAGCCATCACCAGAATCAGATTCAATCTTTGTGCCGGCTCCGCCTGAGGAAGACGGATCCGACTCCAAAAAACGCACAGTCGAAGCCGGCCTGGAGACTTCAGAACCCGGCCCGGGGACTGCAGTGGCGAGATCGAAGACTCCAGAGCTCGGCCCAGGGACTGCTCCAGTCGGCCCCGGGACTTTCTCAAATCAGCAAGCGGCTGCGGACTCCAACCCGCCGCCTCCCAGCCCGGCCGCCCTTATCCAAGTCGCACTAGTGGCAGTTGAAGAAATAGCAGCACCTTCATGGGCTCAGCCCATCCTCAGGTTCCTAGTAAACAGAGAACTGCCAACGGATGAAATCTTGGCTCGGCAAGTGCAACACCATAGTCAACAGAGAGCTGGTCAGGCACAGCGTTACCGGCGTCTTCCAATGCTGCATCGAGGCAGAACAAGGTCAAGCAATCCTCAGAGACATCCATGAAGGCGAGTGCGGTCACCACGCGGCCTCCAGGGCACTCGTCGCCAAAGCCTTCCGGCACGGTTTCTTTTGGCCAACCGCCCTGGAAGAGGCCAAAGAGTTAGTCTAAAAGTGCAAGGGGTGCCAGATTTTCCATTCCAAGCAATTTCAGCCAGCTTCCGCACTCAAGACTATCCCCATCGCCTGGCCCTTTGCAGTCTGGGGCCTGGACATCGTGGGACCATTCAAGATGGCATGAGGTGGCTTGACTCACCTACTTGTCGCAGTAGACAAGTTCACCAAGTGGGTGGAGGTGAAACCCATCAAGAAGTTGAATGGTCCGACTACAGTGACCTTCATCGCTGACATCACAACTCGGTACGGCATCCCACACAGCATCATCCCGACAATGGCACGAATTTTGCCAAAGGCTCCTTGGCCCGTTTCTGCGCGACACAGGGCATCCGACTGGACTTAGCGTATGTTGCCCATCCGCAGTCAAATGGCCAGGTGGAGCGAGCAAACGGCCTCATCTTATCTGGCATCAAGCCTCGACTCGTCGCACCGCTGGAGCGATCTGCCGGTTGTTGGCCCGAGGAGCTGCCAGCCGTCCTCTGGAGTCTGCGCACGACTCCAAACAAGTCAACCGGCTTCACACCTTTCTTCCTCGTCTATGGCGCCGAAGCTGTCATCCCAACGGACATAGAATTCGACTCCCCGCGAGTCACCATGTACACCGAGGAAGAAGCATAAGAAGCACGTCAAGACGACGTCGATCTGCTGGAAGAAGGCCGGCTGTTGGCACTCAGCCGGTCCGGCATCTACCAGCAGAGCCTGCGTCGATACTACAACAGGAAGGTCAGGCCAAGATCTTTTCAAGAAGGCGACCTTGTGCTCCGGCTGATCCAGCGAACAGCCGGCCAGCACAAGCTGTCGGCACCTTGGGAAGGCCCCTTTATCATCAGCAAGGTGCTAGGGAACGACGCCTACTATCTGATCGACGCTCAGAAGCCCCGAGCGCGCAAGAGGGACGACTCCGGCAAAGAGACAGAGCGCCCGTGGAATGCAAATCTTCTTTGAAGATTTTACAGTTGATGCAGTATGTATCGCACTACCCCTTTTGTATTAAAGTACTAAGACTTTGGGCCCCCCGAGACGAGCTCGGGGACTGCCCTTTTTGCTATCTGTATGACAAGAATTATGCCTCCGAGTACATTACTTTCATTACAAGCCGCTTGGCACCGGGCCAGACTAGTCGGCCCGGGGACTCGCCGCCTTGCGCTATGAGAGCTTCGCGCAGTCAGAAAAGTAGTGTGCGGTGCCCAATCCGCCTCCCGGCAGAGCCGCAGTTCGCTGAGCGACTGTGAGGCAGGCGGGAGCGAGGAAGAACGGGCGCCCACACGAAAAATGGCTAAGGACCTAAAGCACGAACATAGCGTAAGACGGCCTCCAGCATTTCCGAAGCGGAAAGCCGACTCATGGGTAGCCGGCTCGCCGTCTTTATTAGCCCCTATTAAGAACGGCCGACTCCTGGGTAGTCGTCCTGTCGCTTTCTATCCGACTTGCTAAAGAAACTCTAAACAGCCAAGTACTTGTCTTCCGGAAGTAGCCAAGCACTTGACCCGGCAACAGTCCGCAGAGCGGCTGCCCGACTGGCAAAGCAGCGACTAAAGAAAGGCGGCAAAAGGAAAAGCCTAAAGAGCATTAAGCAAGGAAAGACGGAAATCGGATAAATATTTACATAGGCCCTTGGCCGAATCTTCGAATAGAAGTTCAAGATACACCCCACGGGTGGAATTGTTCAAATCTAACAAAGTTCTCAAAAGATTACTTAAGGCAGACAAGCAGAGGCGGAAACAGCAGCCTAGGAGGCGGCATCTGGGATTGGAGGGTTGGAGGAGATGGTGGTGTCAGGCACCGGGGCAGTCGGCTGGGCGGTCTCGGTTTGATCGCCTCCGGCGGCAGTCGCCTTCTCTTGACGCGGCTCGTTGCTGGAGGCGCGGTCGAGCTGAGGCTGGCCACCTGCTCCGTCTTCTGGCACCTCCGCCTCGCTTTCGGCCTCTGCCTCGTCCTCCTCCTCGGTGCTGGAGTCGATCACCTCTGCCGAGTCCTCGCCATACTCCGGGTTCATCCCGAACCACTCTGCCGGCACTTCCTCGCTGCCTTCAGCCCGCTCGGGCACGAAGACACTGGTGTCCGTGTACTCGGCGATGGCCGCCACACACTCGATAAGGGCGCCCTCCACAGCTTCCATCTCGGCCTAGGCTTCTGACCGGAATGCGGCCAGACGGTCCAGGTCCAGCCCTGGATACCACGCCTTGACGAACTCCAAGGCCCGGCGCGCTCCGGCCCGGGCCGAGGAGCCCTTCCAGGCCTCAAGACGGCCGGCAGAGACTTCCAGCCAGTCGGCGGTCCGACTGGCGGTGCGCAGAGCCGGCATGTCCGGCCACAAAGCGGCAACCGCCTGGGCGCCGTCACGCTGAAGCCGGCGCATCGGCCGGTGGTCCAGACGAAGACGGGCTTCAATGCTCAGGAGCGGTTCATCGACGGTTCGGGGCACATTGGAGGCGATCTCCTCACCATTTGCCCTTCGTGCCTCACGAGCAGCCTCAATGGCCAGGGGGACCACCTGCGAGTGACCAGGGAAGAAGTCTGCCAAGACAAAAAAGAAGTAGGCCGAAAAATCAGAAGTCGGACTGGCACATAGTTGGAAGCCCGAAGAAACGAAAGAAACGTACCATCAACAATATCCTCGATCTCGTGGAAGCCGGAGCTCAGCATCGCCTTCCTGTCAGTCCAGGAGGAGCGCTCGCTCTCGAACTCGGCCAGGAGAGCAGCTTCCTTCTTCTCGGCCTCGTCCTGCGCCTTCTTGAGCAGCTCCTTCTGCTCGGCCAGCTGCGCCGCCAGCAGGTCACGCTCCGTGGCGAGCCTGCCACACTCCTCCTTGGCACGACGGGCAGAATTGGCCTCGCCCAGCTGCTCCTGAAGAACGGCGTTGGCTTCTGAGGAGCGAAAGAAGAGACAAATAAGTCGTCAGCAAAGAAGATCACCGGGAAGATCCGGCCCGACTGCTCAGCAGTCGGCCCGAATCTCGGGGACTACAGCCCGCGGGTGCGCCAGCGCGCCCCCGCGAAGAAGAAGAACTCACAACGGCTTTCCGACAAGTCGGCAGCCCGCTTGCTCAACTCCTCAACATTGCGGTTGAAGGCAGTGGCGCGGAGGTTGTGATACTCCTGCAATAAGTCATTGAAGACAAAGTTAGTGTTTGGAACTCGCTAGAGGGATTTCCGAACCGCCTGCTCAGCAGCCGGTCCAGAACTCGGGGACTACACCCAGTGGGTGCGCTGGCGCGCCCCCACAGAGAAAAACAAGAATCAAAAAGGAAAAGAAACTTACTCGGACGGCCATTCGCACGGCCAGGTGCGCTCTGGTGCAGGCTTGAAGGGCGTCGCCTTCGGCCCGCAACTTCGCCTGGACTTCCAGGAGCAATTGATTTAGTGGCCCAGTGCCGCCTCCGCGCACCCACCCGATGGGCGCGGCGCTTGTGGCCTCGGCGTCTAGGGCTGCCGAGCTGGCAGCGCCGGTCTCCCGAGGTCACGGTGCCGAGGTCGCCCTCTCAAGACGGCGGCGCGCCAGTGAGGCGACTTGGAGAAGCAGCCGTGCCTCAGCCTCGTCCATGGCCGGCGGCTCCGACGGACCCACCGGCTGTTTGCCGTGCGATCTCCCAGACGGCGGCGGTGGCAGCACGAGAGTGTCCGACATGGAGGCCTCACCGCTCTCCTTCTCCACAACGGGGTTCTTGGTGCCGACCTCCCCGGTCTGCCCCGTGAACTCCGGAGGCGGCGGTGCAAACGATAGTGGTGGGACGAGCATCGCCGATCGGCGATGCGCGGCCTCCTCGGCACGCCGTCTCGCTGCAAGGGCGGCTTCGGCATCATCCAGCTTCTTCTAGGCGGAGGCGGCCGCCCTGTCGGCCTCCGCCTTCTCCAGACGTTCGGCCTCCTCCTCCTCCTCGCGCTTCTCCCGCGCATTCCGCTCCGTCGCCTCTCGGAGGTCGGCGGCGGGGTCGGGCCGCCGAGTATTGGCGGACGTCTCTGCCGACCCCATGACGGAGGGGACGGCGACTCTCTCAAGGGAAAGAGGGGCCCTGAAGAAGAGTGGAGCGAGTATATAACAAAAAGACTCGGACAAGATTCAACAAGGGAAAATAAAAAAGCATAAAGACTCACGCAGAGACTAGCGGCGGCTTCTCACTTGGCCTTCGCGGCCGCCTCCTCTCGTCTGGTCGCGGCGGCCGCCCCCTTGAACTTCTTCAATTTTCCACCGGGCGCACTCGGCCCGGCGTGACGCCTCTTCGCGCTGCCTTGGCCGGCCGGACCGGTGGAGGAGCCGGTGACCGGCGGGCCAATCCTCAGCTGGTGGCACGGAGCGACTTCGCCTTCGGCGTCGTCGTCCGGCCAGTCGGCGAAGGTGGCCGAGGGCCTGAAGTCGCCTTCTGCTCCTCCTCCCCCGCCTTCGGCGTCGGCTTCCATCGCCGCCGCCCCCAAGTCGGGGTCATCAACGTCGCTCTCCGCACGGTCGGGAACATACTCGCGGGGTTGTCTCATGGCGCCGGTGGCAGGCTGCATAAGAGGATTCTAGTTCAGAAGAGGCCAACAAGAGTCAGAAGCCGGAGTCGGCTGCGAAAAAAGACAAAACAATAGGGGGACGCAACTTACCACTGGTGGAGGATTGTCGCGCGAGTAAAGCTCCTTGCCAAACTGCCAGTCCTCCTCGAACTCGCAGTGCGCAATGTAATTCACCATGTTTGCCACCTCCTTGTGGGGCATCTCCTTGGTGCTCATCCGACTTGGGTCTCGGAGGCCGCTCATCTGACAGATCAGGTGAGGCCGGCCTTAGAGCGGGAGAACTTGGCACGCCGCGAAGGCGGCCAGCAAGTCGGCCCCGACCAGTCCCTCCGACTGCGTCAAGACTTGGAGTCGCGCTACGGCGGCGGCTCCGGCGGGAGTCAGCGTCTTGACTCGGTGGGACAAGCTGGGGAGCCTCCCAGTCAGGGGAACGGCATTGTAAGGCGGCAAGTTGACCCAGTCGCCGTTGGAGGCGAGGTTCTTCACGTAGAAGTATGAGCGCTGCCACATCTTCACCAACTTGATCAGCGTGATGGGAGGAAAGGGGTTGTTGCCCGTCGAGCGCCGCATCGCGATGAAGGCGCCGCACTGAGCCGGCACGCCGGCGATGTGCGTGCCGAGCTTAGAAGAGAAGAATTCTCCCCACAGCTCAATGGTGGGGAGAACGCCGAGGAAACCTTCGCACAGAGTGGCGAAGGTGGAGAGCAATACCACCGTCTTCGGAGTGAGGTGGTGCGGCGGAAGACTGTGGAACTCCAAGAACGAGCGGAAGAAGCCGCTCGCCGGCAGCCCCAGGCCGCGCATGAGGTGCGAGCGGAAGATGACCCGCTCGCTCTCTTCCGGTGCCGGCCGGATTTCCCCCTCTGGCGCAGCGTGGGCGCGCATGAGGTCCGCGCTGGGGAGACGGCGCGTCTGGCGGAGGAACTCGATGTGTTCTTCTTCTACCTCCGAGCCATCCCATACGCCGGAGCGCACGGCGGGGGCCGCGGTGGAGGAAGAGCTCATCGCGGCGGTATGGTGTGCTCTTGCACAATGGCGGTAGCAGGACGAAGAGAAGGCAAGATGAGGCGGGGGAGAGGGGAAGAAGGGCGCGCGTGCTGTGCCGCTCTGCTTCCCCCCGCCTACTTATAGCCCTGCGGGCTGAGAAGCCGAGGGGGCGGGCGTGGGATTAACTGTGCACGATGCCCCACGCAGCCCCACGACTTACCCCACGAAGTTACTGCGCGCAGTAACGACGTGGGAAAACCAACCGTCCACGGCCGCAACGGATCCGTTCGTATGCCGAGGCGCGGTAGTGGCGGGCCCCGCCTGACGGCCCGTCCCGTCGCGCGCGTGGGCAGGCAGACTGTTCTCCCCACGTGGCGCCACGCGATAGGACCGCCTTGATGGCTGCGGGGAAGCGTATCAGGCACGCCGCCTGGTTTCCTGCCGCGACTTTCAAGCTTCGGCTCTCTGCTAAACCTCCGACTTCCGACAGTCGGCCCAAGGGAAGCCGGCAGCCGAGTTCCAGAGTCTGCTCCTTGAAGGTTGAAACTGTTGAAGCCCCACAAAGCAGCGTCCGCAGGGCTTCACCAGCTTCGGGGACTACTGTCAGAGTAATGGGCCACGGGTAGGCTAACCCGAGGCCCAGGACATTTCAAGACATCGGGGCAGGCCGCGCCCCTCAGGCCGAGTCCCAGGAGCGACTCCAAAATATGCCGAGTCTCAGACGGCGACTCCAACATAAGCCGACTCCAGGCTGGCGACCTCCAGAAGGGCCGACTATGGAGAGTCGGCCCAAGACTCCTCCCTCATCTCGAAGTACGATGCGGGGTACGGTCACGGCATGGCCGTTTCCCCCTGCTCACGAAGGACCGGCATGGCTACAGTGAGCCGTATCGCTGGAAGATCTTTGGTGAGATGCGGCACTGTTGCCATGCCTGCCCTGACCTCAGCCACAGTGCGCAGTACACTGTGCCCACGACGCCGGCATGAACGGCCCGAAGACGGCGGGGCCGCCTGTCAGTGGGTGGGCCGAAGGAAGCCTAGGCACCCCGAAGACGGACCTGTGGGAGTCGGGCCCCCAGGAGTCGGCCGACTCCCCCCAGGGCCCCACGAGCCATTAACCAGATAGGATGGGGAATGACGACGGTGATCGCCCGATGGACGGCGGCACTGTTGCCACAACCCAATGACCGATCCTGAGTCATTAAGGGTGCCGCTACAGTATCAAGCCTGTTCGCGGGACCCGCCAGTCGGTGGGCCCCAGAAGCCGGCGGGAAAGACGGCGGCCTGAGAGACAGACGGCTGGGACCCGCGCCTAGCCGGATTACTATTGTATCCCCGGGGGGTAGGCCTATATAAACCCGCCGGGGCACCCATGCAAAGGGTTCGGACCTAGATAGAGATAGGCCAGATAGCACAGGGAGGAGATAGCTAGCCGTGCCGTCTCCTGCCTCCCGAAACAGCTCGAGGAGCACCATTGTAGCCACTTTGCTTTAGTGATCATGCGGGGACCCCGCAGAGCAGCAGTAGGGGTGTTATCTCCTAGGAGAGCCCTGAAGCTGGGTAAGTTCCGCCGGCGTGCATGTCTTCGCCTCATCCCGCTTCTAGGCACAGGCGACGTTCTACTCGCTCCCACCATGATAAGCCATCCTTTGGCATATGTCATACCCAACCCCTGACACTTATGATGTGTATTACCGAGAGGGCCTAGAGATACCTATCCAATACTCGGAGTGACAAATCCTAATCTCGATCTATGCCAACTCAACAAACACCTTTGGAGATACTTGTAGAGCATCTTTATGATCACCCAGTTATGTTGTGATGTTTGATAGCACACAAGGTATTCCTCTGGTATCCGGGAGTTGCATAATCTCATAGTCGAAGGAATATGTATTTGACATGAAGAAAGCAATAGCAACAAACTAAACAATCATTATGCTAAGCTAACGGATGGGTCTTGTCCATCACATCATTCTCCTAATGATGTGATCCCGTTATGAAATGACAACACATGTCCATGGTTAGGAAACCTTAACCGTCTTTGATCAACGAGCTAGTCTAGTAGAGGCTTACTAGGGACATGGTATTTGTTTATGTATTCACACATGTATTTAGGTTTTTGATCAATACAATTATAGCATGAATAATAAACTTTTATCATGAATAAGGAAATATAAAATAACAACTTTATTATTGCCTCTAGGGCATATTTCCTTCAGTCTCCCACTTGCACTAGAGTCAGTAATCTAGATTACATTGTAATGAATCTAAGACCCATGGATTCTTGGCGTTGATCATGTTTTGCTCGCAGAAGAGGCTTAGTCAACGGATTTGCTACATTCAGATCTGTATGTATTTTGAAAACTTCTATGTCTCCATCCTTGACCTTTTCACGAATGGAGTTGAAGTGTCTCTTGATGTGTTTGGTTCTCTTGTGGAACCTGAATTCCTTCGCCAAGGCAATTGCTCCAGTGTTGTCATAAAAGATTTTCATTGGACCCAATGCACTAGGTATTACACCCAGATCGGATATGAACTCCTTCATCCATACTCCTTCATGTGTTGCTTCCGAAGCAGCTATGTACTCTGCTTCACACGTAGATCCCACCACGACGCTCTGCTTGGAACTGCACCAACTGACAGCTCCACCATTCAATATAAAAACATATCCGGTTTGTGACTTAGAGTCATCCAGATCAGTGTCGAAGCTAGCATCAACGTAACCTTTAAGACGAGCTCTAAGTCACCTCCATAAACGAGAAACATATCCTTGGTCCGTTTCAGGTACTTCAGGATGTTCTTGACTGATGTCCAGAGATCCACTCCTGGATTACTTTGGTGCCTCCCCGCCAAACTTATGGCAAGGCACACGTCAGGTCTGGTACACATCATAGCGTACATGATAGAACCTATGGCTGAGGCATAGGGAATGACTTTCATTCTCTCTCTATCTTCTGCAGTGGTCTGGCTTTGAGTCTGACTCGATTCCACACCTTGTAACATAGGCAAGAATCATTTCTTTGACTAATCCATTTTGAACTTCAAAACTTTATCAAGGTATGTGCTTTGTGAAAGTCCTATTAAGCGTCTTGATCTATCCCTATAGACCTTGATACCCAATATATCAACAGCTTCACCGAGGTCTTTCATTGAAAAAATCTTATTCAAGTATCCTTTTATGCTATCCAGAAATTCTATATCATTTCCAATTAATAATATGCCATCCACATATAATATCAAAAATGCTACAGAGGTCCCACTCACTTTCTTGTAAATACAGGCTTCACCGCCAGTTTGTATAAAACCATATGCTTTGATCACCTCATCAAAGCGTATATTCCAACTCCGAGATGCTTGCACGAGTCCATAGATGGATCGCTGGAGATTGCACACTATGTTAGCACCTTTAGGATCGAAAAAACCTTCTGGTTGCATAATATACAACTCTTCTTTAAGAAATCCATTAAGGAATGCAGTTTTGACATCCATTTGCCAGATTTCATAATCATAAAATGCGGCAATTGCTAACATGATTCGGACAGACTTAAGCATCGCTACGGGTGACAAAGTCTTATCGTAGTCAACTCCTTGAACTTTTCGAAAACCTTTCACGACAAGTCAAGCTTTGTAGACAGTAACATTAGCATCAGCATCAGTCTTCTTCTTAAAGATCCATTTATTCTCAATGGCTTGCTGATCATCGGGCAAGTCCACCAAAGTCCACACTTTGTTCTCATACATGTATCCTATCTCAGATTTCATGGCCTCAAGCCATTTAGCGGAATCTATGCTCATCATAGCTTCTTCATAGTTCATAGGTTCGCCTTGGTCTAGTAACATGACTTCCATGCAATGGTTGACCTACGAAGTTTTGTAGTAACTTGATCTGAAGTTTCATGATCATTATCACTTGCTTCCTCTCTAGTTGGTGTAGGCATCACGGGAATGGTTTTATGTGATGTGCTACTTTTCTAAATGAGAGAAGGTACAGTTACCTCATCATGTTCTACTTTCCTCCCACTCACTTCTTTCGAGAGAAACTCCTTCTCTAGAAATGTTCTATTCTTGGCAACAAAGATCTTGCCTTCGGATCTGCGGTAGAAGGTGTACCCAAATGTTTCCTTAGGGTATCCTATTAAGACGCACTTCTCCGATTTGGGTTCGAGCTTATCAGGCTGAAGCCTTTTGACATAAGTGTCGCAACCCCAAACTTTAAGAAACGACAACTTAGGTTTCTTGCCAAACCATAAATCATACGGTATCGTCTCAATGGATTTAGACGGTGCCCTATTTAACGTGAATGCAGCTGCCTCCAATGCATAACCCCAAAACGATAGTGGTAAATCGGTAAGAGACATCATAGAACGCACCATATCTAATAAAGTACGATTACGGCGTTCAGACACACCATTACGTTGTGGTGTTCCAGGTGGCGTGAGTTGTGAAACAATTACACATTTTTAAATGAAGGCCAAACTCATAACTCAAATATTCGCCTCCGCGATCAGATCGTAGAAACTTTATTTTCTTGTTACGATAACTCTCCACTTTGCTCTGAAATTCTTTGAACTTTTCAAATGTTTCAGACTTGTGTTTCATTAATTAGATATACCCATATCTACTCAAATCATCTGTGAAGGTCAGAAAATAACGATACCCACCGCGCGCTTCATCACTTATCGGACCGCATAGATCGGTATGTTTTATTTCCAATAAGTCAGTAGCTCACTCCATTGTTCTGGAGAATGGAGTTTTAGTCATCTTGCCCATGAGGCATGGTTCCCAAGTATCAAATGATTCATAATCAAGTGATTCCAAAAGTCCATCTACATGGAGTTTCTTCATGCGCTTTACACCAATATTACCTAAACGGCAGTGCCACAAATATGTTGCACTATCATTATCAACTTAGCATCTTTTGGCATCAACATTATGAATATGTGTATCACTACTATTGAGATTCAACAAAAATAGACCACTCTTCAAGGGTGCATGAACATAAAAGGTATTACTCATATAAATAGAACAACCATTATTCTCTGATTTAAATGAATAACCGTCTCGCAATAAACAAGATCTAGATATAATGTTCATGCTCAACGCGGGCACCAAATAACAATTATTTAGGTCTAAAACGAATCCCGAAGGTAGATGTAGAGGTAGCGTGCTGACGGTGATCAATTCGACCTTGGAACCATTTTCGACGCGCATCATCACCTCGTCCTTAGCCAATCTTTGTTTTTTCCACAGCTCCTATTTAGAGTTACAAATATGAGAAACCGAACCAGTATCAAATACCCAAGCACTGCTACGAGTATTAGTAAGGTACACATCAATAACATGTATATCAAATATACCTTCGTTCACTTTGCCATCCTTCTTATCCGCCAAGTATTTGGGGCAGTTCCGCTTCCAGTGACCAGTCCCTTTGTAGTAGAAGCACTCTGTTTTAGGCTTGGGTCCAGCTTTTGGCTTCTCCCCGGGAGTGGAAATTTGCTTGCCATTCTTCTTGAAGTTCCCTTTCTTTCCCTTGCCCTTTTTCTTGAAACTAGTGGTCTCGTTAACCATCAACACTTGATGCTCCTTCTTGATGTCTACCTCCGCAGCCTCGAGCATTGCGAAGAGCTCAGGAATTGTTTTGTTCCCTTGTAGATTATAGTTCATCACAAAGCCTTTGTAGCTTGGTGGCAGTGATTGAAGAACTCTGTCAATAACACAATCAATTGGAAGATCAACTCCCAGCTGAGTTAAATGATTATAACACCGAGACATTTTGAGTATGTGTTCACTGACAGAACTATTCTCCTCCATCTTGCAGCTATAGAACTTATTGGAGACTTCATATCTCTCAACCGGGGCTTTTGCTAGAAATATTAACTTTAACTCTTGGAACATCTCATATGCTCCATGACGTTCATAACATCTTTGAAGTCCTGGTTCTAAGCCTTAAAGCATGGCACACTAAACTATTGAGTAGTCATCAGATCGAGCTTGCCAGACATTTTCACAACATCAGCTTTAGCTCCTGTAGCGGGCCTTTCTCCTAGCGGTGCATCAAGGACATAATTCTTCTATGCAGCAATGAGGATAATCATCAAGTTAAAGACCTAGTCCGTGTAGTTGCTACCATCATCTTTCAACTTAGCTTTCTCTAGGAACATATTAAAATTCAGGGGAACGGTAGCTCGGGCCATTGATCTACAACATAGATATACAAAACTATAAGACTAAGTTCATGATAAATTAAGTTCAATTAATCAAATTACTAATGAACTCCCACTTAAATAGACATCCCTCAAGTCATCTAAGTGATACGTGATCCAAATCAACTAACCCATGTCTGATCATCACGTGAGATGGGGTAGTCTTCAATGGTGAACATATCTATGTTGATCATATCTACTATATGACTCATGTTCGACCTTTCGGTCTGCAGTGTTCCAAGACCATGTTTGTACATGCTAGGCTCGTCAAATTTAACCAAGTATTCTGCATGTGCAAAACTGTCTTACACCCGCTGTATGTGAACGTAGAGTCTATCACATCCGATCATCACGTGGTGCTTCAAAACGACAAACTTTCGCAATGGTGCATACTCGGAAAGAACACTTATATCTTAAAATTTAGTGAAGGGATCATCTTATAATGCTACCACTGTTCTAAGCAAAATGAGATGCATAAAGGATAATATGCAATCAAAATATGTGACATGATATGGCCATCATCATCTTGTGCTTTTGATCTCCATCTCGAAAATATCATCATGATCTCCATCGTCAACGGCTCGACACCTTGATCTTCATCATTGCGTCGTGGTCATCTCGTCAACTATTGCTTCTACAACTATTGCTAACGCATTGCGATAAAGTAAAGCAATTACATGGCGTTTGCATTTCATACACTAAAGAGACAACCATAAGGCTCCTGTTGGTTGCTGATAATTTACAAAACATAATCATCTCATACAATAACGTATATCACATCATGTCTTGACCATATCACGTCATAGCATGCCCTGCAAAAACAAGTTAGACGTCCTCTACTTTGTTGTTGCAAGTTTTATGTGGCTGCTACGGGCTTCTAGCAAGAACCGTTCTTACCTACGGAAAAAACCACATTGGTGTTTCATCAAGTTTGTTGTTTTAACCTTCTTCAAGGACCGGCCGTATTCAATTCGATTGTAGGAGAAATAGACACTCGCCAGCCACCTTTATGCAAAACTAGTTGCATGTCAGTCGATGGAACTGGTCTCATGTGCGTGGTCATGTAAGCTTGGTCCGAGCCGCTTCATCCCACAATACCGCCGAATCAAAATGACGTTGGTGGTAAGCACTATGACTATCATTGCCCACAACTCTTTGTGTTCTACTCATGCATATTATGTACGCATAGACCTGGCTCGGATGCCATTGTTGGGAAATGTTGCATGGAAAACAAAAAAAATCTTCGCACACGCAAGATCTATCCATGGAGATGCATAACAATGATAGGGGGAGAGTGTGTCTAAGTACCCTTGTAGACCGTAAGCGGAAGTGTTTCACAATGCGGTTGATGTAGTTGAACTTTCTTCGTGCTCCAACCGACCTAGTACCGAACACATGACACCTCCGTGTTCTACACACGTTCAGCTCGGTGAAGTCCTCCGCCTTCTGGATCCAAGACGATGAGGTAGTAGATGAGTTCTGGCAGCATGACGGTGTGGTGACGGTGATGGTAATGTGATCTCCACAGGGCTTCGCCAAAGCACTACAAAAATATGGCCAAGGGAGTAAACAGTGGACGGGGGCACCGCACACGGCTAAGACAATGTTGTGTCCTTGTGTGGCGCCCCCTCCCATGTATATATAGGTGGGAGGGGAGAGGGAGGCAGCCAGGGCGCGTCCCTAGGGGCTGGCGACTGGCCCTAGGGCTCCTGCCCTCCTGCCCTCCTTTCCTTATAAGAACAAGGGGGGAAGGAAAGAGGGGGAGTGGGAAGGAAGAGGGAGTCCAACTCCACACTTTCCTTTCCTCCTCCCCATTCCTTTCCCTCCCCGTAGGGCCGGCCCCATATAGGGCGCACATCCCCTTGTGGGCTGGTGTGTTCCCTCACTTGGCCTATAAGGCCCATATCTTTGTCGGGGATGCCCAAAACTTCTTTTGGTGACCCGATAAGTACCCTGTACCCTCCGAAACACTTTCGGTGTCCGAATACCATCGTTCTATATATCAATATTTACCTCTCGGCCATTTCGAGACTCCTCTTCATGTCCGTGATCTCATCCGAGACTCCGAACAATACTCGGTCACCAAATCATATAACTCATATAACAATATATCATCAATGAACATTAAGCGTGCGGACCCTACGGGTTTGAGAACTATGTAGACATGACTGGGACACCTCTCCGATCAATAACCAATAGCGTAACCTGGATGCCCATATTGGCTCCTACATATTCTACGAAGATCTTTATCAGTCGAACCATTATGACGACATACGCAATTCCCTTTCTCCATTGGTATGTTACTTGCCCGAGATTCGATCGTCGATATCTCTATACCTAGTTCAATCTCGTTACCGGCAAGTCCTTTTACTCATTCCGTAATACATCACCTCGTGACTAACTCCTTAGTCATTTGCTTGCAAGCTTATGATGTGTATTACCGAGAGGGCCCAGAGATACCTCTCCGATACTCGGAATGACAAATCCTAATCTCGATCTTTACCAACTCAACAAACACCTTCAGAGATACCTGTAGAGCATCTTTATGATCACCCAATTATGTTGTGACATATGATAGCACACAAGGTATTCCTCCGGTATCTGGGAGTTGCATAATCTCATAGACAAAGGAATATGTATTTTACATCAAGACAGCAATATCAACAAACTGAACGATCATTATGCTAAGCTAACGAATGGGTCTTTTCCATCACATAATTCTCATAATGATGTGATCCCGTTATCAAATGACAACACATGTCCATGGTTAGGAAACCTTAACCATCTTTGATCAACGAGCTAGTCTAGTAGAGGCTTAGTAGGGACATGGTATTTGTTTATCGATTCACACATGTATTTAGGTTTCCGATCAATACAATTCTAGCATGAATAATAAACCTTTATCATGAATAAGGAAATATGAAATAAAAACTTTATTATTGCTCTAGGGCATATTTCCTTCATGGACTCAATGGCATCGAGTCATCACACTCCTTACGTGGTGGGGTCTTATTCTCCTTAGCTGGCGGATTCTTCTTGGCCAGATCCTCAAAATGCTTTATTATGATCAGGTGTTGGTTCTTCTCAATGAGCGCCACCAAGAAGTCCTCGGCGAGCTTCTCCTTGACCGCAAAGTCAACCCTAATGGAAGTTGCGTCGTCGGAGGAAGCCATAGCCGCAAAATCGATTGGTACTAACACCTTTCATCACACAATGAAAAATAGCATAAGAATCAAACATCAAAGATTACTTCTAAGCAAATTAATCATGATGTGTAGCCACACTCGGTTCAACTAAAGCTGGAGAAACAGACACCCACTAGCCACCTGTGTGCGAAGCACGTCGGTAGCACCAGTCTCATGAATGCGTTCATGTAATGTCGATATGGGCCACTTCATCCAACAATACCGCTGAATCAAAGTATGACACGCTGGTAAGCAATATGACAATTATCGCCTACAACTCTTTGTGTTCTACTTGTGCATATGACATCTACGCATAAACCTGGCTCTGATACCACTGTTGGGGAACACAGTAATTTCAAAAAAAATCCTACGAACACGCAATATCCATCTAGGTGATGCATAGCAACGAGCAGGAGAGTGTGTCCACGTACCCTCGTAGACCGAAAGCGGAAGCATTAAGTAATGCGGTTGATGTAGTCGAACGTCTTCGCGATCCAACCGATCAAGTACCGAACGCACGACACCTCCGCGATCTGCACATGTTCAGCTCAGTGACGTCCCTCGAAGTCTTGATCCAGCTGAGGCTGAGGGAGAGTTTTGTCAGCACGATGGCGTAGTGACGGTGATGATGAAGTTACCGATGCAGGGCTTCGCCTAAGCACTACGACGATATGACCGAGGTGGAAATCTATGGAGGGGGCAGCGCACACGGCTAAGAAATCAACTTGTGTGTCTAAGGATTGCCCCCCTCCCCCATATATAAAGGAGTAGAGGAGGGGGAGGGCCAGCCTCATGGGGCGCGCCCAAGTGGGGGATTCCTCCTCCTAGTAGGAGTAGGTTTCCCCTTTCCCTAGTTGGAGTAGGAGAAGACGAAAGAGGGAGAGGGAGAGAAGGAAATGCCCCCCAATCCGGATTGGGCTTGGGGGGCGCACGCCTCCCACTTGGCCGCCTCCTCCTCTCTTCCACCATGGCCCATTAAGGCCCATTAACTCCCCGGGGGGTTCCGGTAACCCCCCAGTAGTCCAGAAAATGCCCGAACTCATCCAAAACCTTTCCAGTGTCCAAACTTAGCCTTCCAATACATCAATATTTATGTATCGACCATTTCAAGACTCCTTGTCATGTCCGTGATCACATCCGGGACTCCGAACAACCTTCGGTACATCAGAACACATAAACTCATAATACCGATCATCATCAAACGTTAAGCGTGTGGACCCTACGGGTTCGAGAACTACGTAGACATGACCAAGATTCATCTCCGGTCAATAACCAATAGTGGAACCTGGATGCTCATATTGGCTCCCACATATTCTATGAAGATCTTTATCGGTCAAACCACATAACAATATACGTTGTTCCCTTTGTCATCGGTATGTTACTTGCCCGAGATTCGATCATCGGTAGCACTATACCTAGTTCAATCTCGTTACCGGCAAGTCTCTTTACTCGTTCCATAATGCATCATCCCGCAACTAACTCATTAGTCACATTGCTTGCAAGGCTTATAGTGATGTGCATTACCGAGAGGGCCCAGAGATACCTCTCCGACAATCGGAGTGACAAATCCTAATCTTGATCTATGCCAACTCAACAAACACCATCATAGACACCTGTAGAGCATCTTTATAATCACCCAGTTATGTTATGACGTTTGATAGCACACAAAGTGTTCGTCCGGTATTCGGGAGTTGCATAATCTCATAGTCACAGGAACATGTATAAGTCATGAAGAAAGCAATAGCAATAAACTAAACGATCATAGTGCTAAGCTAATGGATGGGTCAATTCAATCACATCATTCTCTAATGATGTGATACCGTTCATCAAATGATAACTCATGTCCATGGCTATGAAACTTAACCACCTTTGGTTAACGAGCTAGTCAAGTAGAGGCATACTAGTGACACTCTGTTTGTCTACGTATTCACACATGTACTACGTTTCTGGTTAATACAATTCTAGCATGAATAATAAACATTTATCATGATGCAAGGAAATAAATAATAACTTTATATTGCCTCTGGGGCATATTTCCTTCAGCTTCTGCCTCACCATGTCCATGTATTGGGCACGGGCCTCACCGATTCTCATGGTGCAATGCATCAGCGAGGATGGCGTGGAGGATGGGGTTGGTACCGGATCGTCGACTACCACGTTCTCCATTGGGACGTTGTCATCCTCCGGCTGCCTGCCGGCCAGCCAGTCTGTAGCAATGGCTGCCATGTCCTTTTGGTCCATCGTTCGCCAGTCCCGAAGAGCGCTAGAGCGCAAGGAAGCCATGGTGGGAGTGGTGTGGACAGGAGAAAGGGAACAGAGGCGGATGACTGCGACTATGGAAGGCACAACAGTTTATATAGCAATGGTAGGCGGCAGAGGGACGGACGGGTGGCGTCGAAGTAGCCGCCTCGGCAACAGCGTATCGTTAATGTGGGCGGCAGACGGACGGACGGCACTTGTGTCATTGAACATGGAGCAATCGACTGCACCGAGAAGCGGCGCGGGCAGCGCTGACCGTTTCGGGTAGAAAGCACGCGCGGACGAGGGAGGGGGCATGGGTGGGCCAGGGCAGCCAGACTCATGCTTGGCAGCGGTCCGGTCCAGCAGCCGGACATGTTGGCTCGCCAGGAAGCTCGCCGAGCTTATCGACGACAATCAGACGACGGACGTGGCTTCCGACCAGGAGCCGGTGCCACCGTCCAATGCGGTTCATGCCATGTCCACCATAGAGCAGGTGCGGCCGCACTTCGACGCTTTAATGGCGGAAGAGCTACCAGCACAGGAGGACCTGTGCTGCAACCTCTGTCTCCTCAACGAGCATCGGCTCGCGGAAGGAGGAATCACCGGCGAACAAGCGAATGACAATGTCGTCGTGGACATGTGGCCCTATGATCTTGGCTTCCTGGATGAGCAGCGGGCGCTGTATTAGACCATTCGTAGGGCCCGCGAGGCCCTCTTTGTTGTCCTTTGAGTTGTTGCGCTTGTCGTGGCATAGCCTTCTCGCATTGTCAACATGGTAAACGAACATGAGGAATCAGGAGATGATTTACTTGGAGAGGATGACAGTGGGGACCCACCAAGGCCATAGTTGCACGTACACAAGTACCTCCTTATTATATACAACTATAATTATTTTTGCTTCCTCCTGGTTTCCTGACATCACGGTCCCACACCATTGTCAACCTACATAGTCAATAAACGAGAGAATTACACAAGGAGCGGCCGATAGCTAGGACCCAGCAGCTCGAGTAGCATTTGTGTTTTCGAGGTGTGAGAAGAGTTTTTCTTGAGCGATGTTTTTGTTGTTGTTCAGAGGAGCGGGGTATCAACTGGGCGGGCTGTGGCCCGTCTAGCCTAGGCTATTATTTTATGTCGACCAAATATCCAGCCAAGATATTAATTTTTTTTCAAGGTGAAAATGGCTAGCCCAACTATACCTTTTTTAAGGAATACCCAACCCAGGTCAACTTGTTATTCTCCGTCCCGCTGGGCTACAAATCTTTCCTAGGAGAGATGCATTAGGCTTAACAAGAAAATGGGCTTTAAGAAATAATAAATGGGTTGTAATTATAAAAACTAAGTTGTAACTATAAAAAAATGCACCAAACACGTAATTAGTTAAAAAATATTATTTTTGGATTTTGAAATTTTTAATTCCAATACTTGTTGCACACGCAATATTTCGTTGGATTTTTATTTAATACAAATTTATTTTTAAATTATATTTAATCTGACTCGGAATTTCGACATAAAAATATTTCGGATCCCATCAAGATGTGGGGAATTTTATTGAATTATGTTTTGAGCAGTTGGTTGAAATTATTAATCATTGTCCTGTCTAGAAAATGGGAAGTAATTTTATCAAAGTGTTAATGGGCTATAGTAAATTCCGTTAGAATTAAAAAATGGGTTGTACATTATTACAAATCATAAATGGGCTATATGTTCTCTGCCACACACTTGTGGGCCTACTAAGTTGAGGCGTATACAAGGCTTTGTCAACTTATAGTCAACACACGATTCTAGCAGCACTGGTCGTTGGATGTCCATCCAACAGATGTCGTGCTTCTTCAATCTCAGATATTCTTGCTTCAACCGCCCAAACAATCGCCGGCTGTACCGCCTGCTACTGTCTCCCATAGCTGGCAGTGCTGCCGCGTAGGACTCACCTGCCCACCCTACTCCCATCGCTGTCTAAGAAATTCCTGTACTCACCAACACCTACTGTTATTCTCCGGCGATGGCAGCCTCACACCGCAGCCGAACTAGTGAACCCTCGTACTCCCCTCCGCATGGGCATCCACCTGCCTCGTCTTCCTTGGATCCCTATCGTTCCCTTCCTAGGCCTCGCCATCGTCCACCGCCTGAGTACTGTCCGCGCGGCATGGTCAACGAACGACAGCCATCGGAAGAGGACTCTATGCTGTGAGGCTAACAAATGGACCCACCAGCTACATCTTCGCACACAAGGAAGTGCGTCCATATTACAGGCAAAAAAATGATTCTTCTGTTGGGTTCTATAGTAGGGTGCGTCGACTGCAAATTGAAATTTTCCTACACGCAGAACATCCAAGAACATGCTATGGGAGATGGATCATAGTTCGTTACCACTAGACGCGCTGTGCCGTGCAACAGAAGAAGAGTTGGAGCAGCGCGTCCGCGTGGATCATCTCCTCCTCGTCCGATCTCCCTCAAACAGCCGGTCGTCCGATCCCACGTACAAGTTCGCCGGAGTGGCACAAGTGGACCGCCTCTAACGGTATCCGTGCGTGCAGGAGGAACACCATGCGGCGGACTGCTAGGTCTGATCACAAAGTCGGCGGCGAGTGGAGGTGGCTGTTCGCAACTCATGCAAACCCTAGTCGTAGCGCTGAAGCGGTCAAAATCGCATGAGTGTGCTACACCTCCACTTTATATAGGCGTCCGTCGCAAGCTCAGCACTTGGGCCTCACACGGACCCTAAAGCCCAAAGTCTACTTGGCCACGTTCCTAGTCCAGTTCGGATCACATCCGACCAGTGTCCTACGAACCGACCTCGTAGGTTCCTTCCCTTAAGCCCGCGACCCCTTAGGTTCAAGTCAGCTTGGTCGCAGTTTGGATCACCTCCGACCTGCACGGTTGGTAGCGGCCTCTAGCAAGGTGTGCCAACCACCAAGCAGACTATGAAGCTTGTTAGGCGAACCTGTACAACGTGTCACACTTCTGTTCCCTTTGCCTCACGATATATGTTGTTGGGCTCAAGGCGAGACTGTCATCCTTGTGCTAGCCTGACCTCTTTCTCGTTCCAGTGATCCCGACCACTATCCGGATTATCTCATAATACTTGCCGCATGGCCATGTTTATCCTGGTCGGATCGCACGAGGGGCCCAAAGTATATCTCTCCTGATCGGAGGGGAAAATCCCATCTTGCTCAACCATGTCTTGCAGCATGGTACTGGACACACCCGAAACCCACCTTTGTAACTACCCAGTCACGGAGTAGCGTTTGGTCGGCCCAAAGCAAGTCTGTCACCATCCCGAGTACATGCGTCAGCTCAGGTCTTAGGACATAGAATGTATGTTGTACTAGACACTCACAGATGACATATCGCTGCGTCTCATAGTTGGGTCTGTCCGACTCAAACCTTATCTCGACTCAAATCCGACTACGTCAAATCAAACCAGACCTTTCCAAGTCCATATTATCTGGTTAGCATCCAATGCTTCATGGCTAGTGAGACCAAGCCATCGACCGTGTCATATGCTAGTCTAGTCGGCTGTGCGTCCACACAACCTTTTCGACTAGGGACCTTTTAGGACAGTCATCATACAATGTAGTCCCACAAAAAAGTCACGTACTTGCTGATACACATCATTGATAATGTCCAAGGACTATCTTTATTCATAAACACATAGGAAATATCATCATACATGATTGCCTCTAGGGCATATCTCCAACATCTTCCCCCTGACAAATGAGACCCACTAGCTATATCTCCGCACGCAAGGAAGTGCGTCCTTATCCTCCCTGATAGCTGGGACCCATCCGGTCGAAGCGTACATAGCGTTTTATATCTGGTAGCGAATGTGTACATACATACTGGTCGATCATTCTCTCTGCAACGACGAACCTTGGCCGAGCAAGCAGCGGCACGTGTAGTAGTAGATCCCCTGACATAGCAGTTCAGGCAGTCCCTTCTAAACAGTGTACATGTACATACAACTACATGCCAAAAAATACGGCCCCGTGCGTACATACGGGCGGGGTCTCGGACGCCAAGATACTCGCACATACGTACGACCAGGGCACGTGTACATGGAGAAGCAACGGATGGCAGCAACGGCATCCTGTTCATCAGAAGCCAACCAGCTGGGTCGGAATGGAGAAACTGTGTCGTGTTCATCGGGAGGTAATGGAAGGCCTTGTGTTCATCAGGAGACAACCGGCTTAGACGAAACAGACGAAACAGGGTCTGGCGTACCGCAGTATGGAGGAAACGACCTTCAGTTCAACCGGCTACGGCCTAAATGGGGTCATGTTGATTGGGAGGGATGTGGCGTACCGCAAAATGGAGGAAACAGACTTGTGTTGGAGCGCCTATGATCGAAAAGGGGTCATGTTCATCGGGAGGGGTATGGCGTACCGCAAAATGGGACTCCATAGGCTACTATTCATCCAACGTCTAGTGCCTTGCTCCAGCCTCCACGGGCTACTGTTTATCCACTGCCGACTTCCTCCAGCCTCCACCTGCCGTTGTTCATCAACCGTCGACTTCCTCCAGCCTCCACCTGCTACTGTTCATCCACCGTCGACTTCCTCCAGCCTCCATGGGCTTGTCACGCCCAATATGCGACCCTATCCAAAAGGAATTGGAAGGTCCCACCAAGGATAGACCCGCATATTGAAACGCTTTTGCAAGGTGGATATCATTACATCAACATTACATAATAGATGGGGATACATACAAAAGGCATACAATGCCACACGAATACAACATCATCTTACATAAGAGCACCATCCGACTACGGATGAAATACAAACAGAAACTCAAACGACATCCACCCTGCTAGCCCAGGCTGCCGACCTGGAACCTATCCCCTGATCAAAGAATAAGCAGAGGAAGAACTCCAAAACAAGTAACATCGCTCTCGCGTCATGATCATCGCATAACCTGTACCTGCAACTGTTGTTGTAGTAATCTGTGAGCCACGGGGACTCAGCAATCCCATTACCATGGGTATCAAGACTAGCAAAGCTTAAAGGGAAAGGAAGGGGTAAAGTGGTGAGGTTGCAGCAGCGGCTAAGCATATATGGTGGCTAACATACGCAAATAAGAGCGAGAAGAGAAGCAAAGGAACGGTCGTGAAGCTAGCAATGATCAAGAAGTGATCCTGAACTCCTACTTATGTCAAACATAACCCAAAAACCGTGTTCACTTCCCGGACTCCATCGAAAAGAGACCATCATGGCTACACACACGGTTGATGCGTTTTAATTCGGATCTGGTGTCAAGTTATCTACAACCGGACATTAACAAATTCCCATCTGCCCATAACCGCGGGCACGGCTTTTGAAAGTTTATACCCTGCAGGGGTGTCCCAACTTAGCCCATGATAAGCTCTCGCGATCAACGAAGGATATACCTTCTCCCAGGAAGACCCGATCAGTCTCGGAATCCCGGTTTACAAGACATTTCGACAATGGTAAAACAAGACCAGCAAAGCCGCCCGATGCACCGATAATCCTGATAGGAGCTGCACATATCTCGTTTTCAGGGCAACGCCGGATAGGTCAGCCTACGAGTAAAACCAACCCTCGAGTTGCCCCGAGGTGGCCCCGCAGTCTGCCCGGTTCAGACCAACACTTAGACAAGCACTGGCCTGGGGGGGCTAAAATAAAGATGACCCTTGGGTTAATTACTCCCAAGGGAAATGTAGGTGGTGGTGAGGCAAATGGTAAAACAAAGGTTGGGCCTTGCTGGAAGAGTTTTATTCAAATTGAACTGTCGAGGGGGTCCCATAAATCACCCAACCGCGTAAGGAACGCAAAATCCGGGAACATAACACCGGTATGACTGAAACTAGGGCGGCAAGAGTGGAACAAAACATCAGGTATAAGGCCGAGCCTTCCACCCTTTACCAAGTATATAGATGCATTAATTAAATAAGAGATATTATGATATCCCAACAAAATCCTGTCCACCATGGAGCAATCTTCAACTTCACCTGCAACTAACAACGCTATAAGAGGGGCTGAGCAAAGCGGTAACATAGCCAAGCAACGGTTTGCTAGGAAGGGTGTCAAAGGTTAGAGGTTCATGGCAATTTGAGAGGCTTGAAGAGCAAATGATAGATAACGCAGCATAGCGATAGAACGAAGCAACTAGCATAACAATGATAGTAGTGAGATCCAGGGTAGCGGTCATCTTGCCTGAAATCCCGCTAGGAAGAAGAACGAGTCCATGAAGAAGACGAACGGATGAAGCCACGAAGACGAACCAAGCGTAGACGAACGAATCCTCACGATCGCAATGAAACGGGAACTATCGAGAAGAAGCACACAACATCGTAAACACACCACACATAAACATGACAAGATGCACAACCAAGCATGATGCATGACAAAGCTACATGAAGCTACTCATGGCAAGAGATGATGCATACAAGAGCAACACATCAAAGCAAGTTTAAATGAGGCCGGGAACAACATATAACAATTCCGGCAAGTCCTCATATGCAAATTTCGAAATTGGTCCAGATCTGAATAAACCTTATGTTCAAGTTGTTAAACAGCAAGTTAAGATGCACCAAGATGATCTACACGAGATTCTAGTCAAGTTACATATAAAGTTCATTTAATTCGGAGCTACGACCTAGAAGATATGAGCCAAACAAGTTAAGCATGGCATTGATGCAAAAGGCATTCAAACATCAAGCAAACACCTCGAAACAAGGATGCAACATGATAATATGAAACTTCATGCAAAAACAAGCAAGTTTCATATAGAGCACACTCAAAACGGAGCAACGGTGCAACACATACACTCTATACAAGGCATAACAACAATCTGTGCAAAACAGCAACTAGGCATATTGCAAGCATCAAAACAACAAGCTACAGTACCATAATATGAAAACAGAAGGCATGGACATGATGTACAGGTAAAGCATAACAAAACATGAACACTGATCTATCTCCAGAAATCACTAGAACATGCTCAAACACACATGGCAAGATTGCAAATAATAACAGTTTCAGACTTTAGCAGAAATAACATCAGGTTGCAATGTTTAGAGCTATCATCCAACCTATTACAGGAACTCAACATGGCAAACAAAGGCATGGCATGAACCTACTAATTGCATAAAACAAAAGTCCCTTACTGACCATGAGCCAAAAGGGCACATAAAATATGATGGAACACACGTAAACATGGCAAATGATATGACAGATTCATACATGGCAGGAACAACAATAAGTAGGCATGTTGGTGAGCTTGAACCACTCACCACAGAGCAATACATGGCATGGCAAGGCAACCAACAGAAAGAAGACATGTTTATGAAGCTAAGCATGGCAAGAGCAAGTTCATAGGGTGCATGGATCACTAGCGAAGCTCATGGCAAAACTGAACTTAATGTTAACGGCCTGACAGCAACATTATTTAGCAACTTTGGAGCAATATAACAACAAGCTACAGCAAGCTATAAATGCAACCAGGGGCATGGATGGATAGAGCATGACATGTATAACAAATCATCCTTAGTGAACATCTCCAGATTATACATAGAATGAGTAGTAGCAGCAGGTTTACATGGCATCAGAAAATAACAGATTCAGCCTAGCAAAACAGCAACAGCAAGTACCCTAATTAACAAGCTTGATGCACTCAGCACACAACTCACAAAAATACATGGCTATCACCTCTTTAAACATGGCATGATATAGTTCAAAACATGTGTAGACATCAACCTCATAGGATGCACACATCAAACGCAACAAAAATGACAAATCATCAAGTTATAACAGTTTCAGCAGATTAACATCATATAGCACTCTTGAAACGATGATTCAGGCATCAAGATGAACTCAAATGAACATGATGCAATGGAGTGAAATGAAGAGCATCTCACAACGAACAATTTGACATATTACACGCATGAAACGGAGCAGTATGCAGCAAGTTATGATGTGATGAACATGGCATGATAATGTAAATAATTTCGGGACTTAGAAAGATTTTTACCCCGCGAAGAAAAAAACGAAGCGGATCGGGCAAGGAGGAAGAGCGGGTCGGGTCCGGGCGCGGATCGGGCCGGGGCGGGACCCGGGCGGCGGCGGCGGCTCCGGCGAGGTCGGAGGAGGCCGGAGGAGGCGACGGCGAGGCGGCCCCAGACCAGATCTGGCCGGATCCGGCCGGCGGCGAGGTGGTG
>NC_041381.1:181862455-181869499 GCF_002162155.2 Triticum dicoccoides
CCTGGCGGGCCGTGACGGGCGCGAGGAGAGAGAGAGAGGTGGCGCACTGACGTGGCGACGGCGGATTCGCCGGGGACGGCGGCGGACGTGTCCAGCGAAGGAGCAGACATGTCCGGCGGCGCGGAGGGAGGTTTTTAGGGTTTCGGGGAGGATTTTCATCCACGAATTTCGGGGGAGAGGGCATATTTATAGATTCTGGGAGCTAGGAGAGTCCAAATGAGGAGCGGTTTTCGCCCACACGATCGTGATCGAACGACCGAGAGCATGGAGGGGAGTTTGCTGGGTTTTGGGCCACTTTGGAGGGGTGTTGGGCTGCAAACAAAAGAGGCCTTTACGGTTACCCGGTTAACCGTTGGAGTATCAAACGACCTCCAAATGGCACGAAACTTGACAGGCTGCCTTCCGGTGCTATACCAAGGCCGCTTGGCAAACCTCGGTCCATTCCGAGAACGTTTATCACCCGCACATGAAAAGAGTCAAAAGGGGGCGCCGGAGGACATAGGAGTGTCGGATTGCAAAACGGACAACGGGGAAAATGCTCGGAAGCATGAGAGGAACACATATGCAAAATGAGATGCACATGATGACATGATAAAATGCAACACGCAAGCAAATGACATGGCAAAGACGGCGAATAACTGGCGGACACCTGGCGCATCGAATCCGGGGCGTTACAGGGCTACTATTCATCCAACCTCCACCGGCAACTGTTAAACCAACCCTCCACGGGGTCCTGTTCATCCACCCCTACCTCCTCGATCGAGGTCCTGTTCATCCAGCGGCAACGGCCTACTATTACCACGGGGTCCTGTTCATCCAACCCCTACCAGGAAATTTCCATCCAACCCCCAACAACGGCCACTGTTTATCAAGAGGCAACATGTTCGATCAGTTCCAGTTAGCAGCAATAGCGAAGGAATCGCTCGATCAGGTTTAGTTAATAGACAAGGGATCAATTGATCGCTCGGGTTTAGTAACGTAGCTAGTGCAATCGCTCGGGTTCAGTAAGCGAACATGTTGCTCCGGTTCAGTTAGAGCCCAACACCTCACACACACACACGCGTACGTGTATGACAGAAACGCGCAAACCTCCTTGCATCGATCGGCCCCGACCACCCATCATAACCGGGAACTCCCCGATATTTTCCTTGCCCTTGCTTCTACCATGATTATTTCCGTCATCGATGGCCCAAAGAATGTCATGCAGGTGCGTCCCCAGCCCGCCCGTCATGATTTTTTGTCATAGAAGTAGGAGCCCACCACATCTATGATGATACATTCTTTTGTCACAATTATCATCATAGAAGTTTTATAAGCATGACGAAAACAAAACGTTCGGCCCAAAATGTCACAGATGTGTCTTTTTTGTAGTGCAAGGAATGCTTTAGGACGGTTTTTGTCTGCTTTGAGGCTTGTCGTCGGGGTTTTTTGGTTGGCCGTAGGCCATATTTGGCTATTGATGCTACTTTTCTCACAGGGAGGTTTAAAGGACAGTTAGTAGCCGCTTGTGCAGTTGATGCACACAATTTCGTATTTCTAGTTGCGTACGGTGTGCTGGAGATAGAGTCTGAGCAGAGCTCGACTTGGTTTTTGCATAATCTGCGTCGGGCTATTGCACATCCCAATGGGTTGTTAATTCATACATATGCTTGCAAAGGTTTAGAATTGGTCGTGGACAATGTGTTCCCAGCTAGAGTAGAGCATAGGGAATGCATGCGTCGCCTTGCTGCAAATTTTGTGAAAAAATACAAAGGAAAGGTGTATACCGACAATTTATGGCCAACATCTTTGACTTGCGGTGTGAAGAAGCACAACTACCACTTGAGGCAGTTATACATGAATCCCAAAGTGAAGGAATACTTGGAAACACACCACTCCCAGTTATGGGCCAGAAGCCAATTTAGTGAATTGAGAAAGTTGACTATGTGCACAATAATCTTGCAGAGTCTTTCAACTCAACGATCCGGAAACTAAAGGGTCTTTATGTGGTGGATTTTCTTGACATGGTAAGGATAGAATACGTGGAGAAGTTTCATTATCGTGCAGGAATAGCCGTGGAAAAATTCATGGGCCACATTATCATCCCTTCCACGATGAATGAACTTAAGCAAAAAAACAACAGGCTTGGAAATGAACATGACTCTTTTCTCGGCTACCACATCAAAGGTATCATTTTTGGATAAAGAGAAGAGGGAATGGAGATATCAAGTGGATTTAGAAGCTAGAACTTGCAGTTGTAGGAAATAACAGATAACTGGGTTGCCATGCATTCATTCCTTGTTTTTCATCACTTCTCTCTCAAGTCTAGCAGGGAACATACATCAATATGTGCATGATTACTACTCTATTGCAAGGTTCAAAGCCACATATGCATATGCCTTACCTACTTTGGAGGGAAAACAACAATGGGACATAGTGGACCCTAGATTCAAGCTTTGCACTCCAATTTTGAAAAAAGCAACAGGTACACCAAGGAAGAGTCGATTCAGACCTCACAGCAAAGGAGCTGGACTTGGAGCGAGGATGCGTAAGTGCACAACGTGTGGTTGGTCTGGTCATTTCAGTAAGTATTGTGATAACACAGTAGATCCAGCGTTTGGAGAGTGTTTCGATGAAGGCTTTGATGAAAATGTTGGTCAGCAGTCGATTGCAATATATGATGCAAATGATGGTCAACAACCGGTTGCAGCAGATGAGGATTTTAACAAGGTTCCAAATGATGATGGTCAACAGCCCCATGATTTTGACGATGATCCAAATGATGATTTCGACGATGATCCAAAAGATCCTCCAAATGATGATCCAAGTGAGGCTCCAAATGATGATCCAAGTGAGGCTCCGAATGGTTATCCAAGTGAGGCTCCAAATGGTGACCAACCTTCTGTTGTTGTGAGTTCTTCTAGGTACGTAAATCTTGCAATACTACTTTACATTTGTCACTTGACATGATCTCATTACCCTTTATGTTTTGTACCGCTCTGTGGTAGGTTCAAAGAAGACGCTTAAGGTACCACAAACCAAGAGTAGAACAGAAGAAGCAATGAGCACAAGGAGCACAAGGAGCGAAAGCAATGAGCACAATGAGCAAAAGGAGCAAAGTGGTGGCAAGAAGCTCAAGGATCAAATAGAAGCCCCAACGCTATTTATGAAAAATTATGAATGATGTTGTATTTCTGTTGAATGATGTTGCACCTATGTTAGCACTATGTTTGAATGATGTTGGAATGATGATGGTACATGTTTTGAGCAAGTCATATAAAAATGTGTAACAAAACTCAAATTTGAACCAAACTTCAAATTTGACATGCTATTTGGATGTTGCAATTCTTTAAAAACTATGGTGCACTTGTTTTTTCTAACTTGGTCATCAATCCGAGCCCTTTTGCGAAGTAACTCACATTCATGAAAAATGTGCTAAAAAGAGCTCCAAAGGTAGGGTAAATAGCCTCATCTCTAAGCAAGGTTTTTTGACCTTTTCTAAATCAGCCAAATAACTTTCCTACACATCTATTATATATATACAGACTATGTGCGCAGGTTTTTAATTTTTTAATTTTTTTAATTTGTTATGCTCATTTTAATTCTGGTCAAACCTAATTTTGACCAACATTTAAACAAGTCTAAAACATGAAAATGAAAACTAAGCCTGGATCCTTCTTAGTCACTCCAAAATGAAGCTTTGGTGAGGTTTTTGAAAATTTCATGTTCCAAATCCCGAACCAATCCTCTTCACTTCATAAAGCAGAGTTTGAGATATCACATGAGATACATGAAACCATGAATTTTTTGTTTGAATGTATGTAGACCTTGTTTATCAACTTAAATCATTAATATATGACATCAGAAGACTATGTGCACAGGTTTTTTCATTTTTCTAATGTTTTTTGAATTTATTATGCTCATTTCAATTCTGGTCAAACCGAACTTTGACCAACATTTAAACAAGTTTAAAACATGAAAATGAAAAACTAAGCCTGGACTCTTCTTAGTCACTCCAAAATGAAGCATTGGTGAGGTTTTTGAAAATTTCATGTTCCAAACCCCAAACCACTTCTCTTCACTTCATACAACAAAGTTTGAGATACCCTTGAGATATCACATGAGATAAATGAATTTTTCGTTTTAATGTATGTAGACCTTGTTTATCAACTTAAATCGTTAGTATATGACATAAGAAGACTATGTCCGCAGGTTTTTCATTTTTCGGATTGTTTTGAATTTATTATGCTCATTTGAATTCTGGTCAAACCTATCTTTGACTGACTCCAAACCCCTCCCAAACCTTGCCGAACAGTAACCATCGATCTAACCCTTCTAGAAGGAATCTGTGGGGAGGCGGATGGCAATCCGCGAGATGCGGTCTGATTGGTTGTCCGCTTTTTTTTCTCAACACAAATAGTGGGCACATTGGATGGACCGTTGGGTCGTCTCACAGTCCGGGCTTGTGAGCGTTGTTAATGCCCCATCTCAGCCTTTCTAGGCCTACATGCATGGGAAGAGACGCGATGTGGGAATGCAAGGGTGGGAAGCGAGGACGTGGGCATGCATGCACGGGAGACGAGCGACGTGGCCATGCACCGCTTGATTCAGATGCACCACAGTGACTCAGAGGCACACATGCGCCCGGATACACACGCCCATCGTTTCAGTGTAATATCGTAACACATACACACGCACGTGCCCATATACACACACGCACCGTTCATTCATTCGCAACCCTTCTCTCTTCCTCTACCACACACACGCCTATTTATACGACTCTCTTCCTCTCCCACTCGCCACCCAAGCCACATCCATTTTCTCCACTACAAACACCCAAGCGATCGAGCCCTCCATTCTCTCCGAGTACCCCAAGCACCAAATGAAGATGCAGTACAACGGGCTGAGCTTCCTTCGTCCGCCTACCGTGCAGGAGCTGCTCTACCCACCGGGCATCCTCGTGGAGAGCACGCTCCGTGTGTCGGCGCAATCCAGGTAGAGGGGGTCCGTCAAGCTTGCCCGTGACTTCCTCACCACTAGCTTTGCCCACCTCCCACGGGGCTTGATGACCCACAAGTATAGGGGATCTATCGTAGTCCTTTCGATAAGTAAGAGTGTCGAACCCAACGAGGAGCAGAAGGAAATGATAAGCGGTTTTCAGCAAGGTATTCTCTGCAAGTACTGAAATAAGTGGTAACAGATAGTTTTGTGATAGAGTAAATTGTAACGAGCAACAAGTAAAAAAAGTAAATAAGGTGCATCAAGGTGGCCCAATCCTTTTTGTAGCAAAGGACAAGCCTGGACAAACTCTTATAATAGGAAAAGCGCTCCCGAGGACACATGGGAATATCGTCAAGCTAGTTTTCATCACGCTCATATGATTCACGTTTGGTACTTTGATAATTTGATATGTGGGTGGACCGGTGCTTGGGTACTTCCCTTACTTGGACAAGCATCCCACTTATGATTAACCTCTATTGCAAGCATCCGCAATGACAACAAAAGTATTAAGGTAAACCTAACCATAGCATGAAACATATGGATCCAAATCAGCCCCTTACGAAGCAACACATAAAATAGGGTTTAAGCTTCTGTCACTCTAGCAACCCATCATATACTTATTACTTCCCAATGCCTTCCTCTAGGCCCAAATAATGGTGAAGTGTTATGTAGTCGGCATTCACATAACACCACTAGAGGTTAGACAACATACATCTTATCAAAATATCAAACAAATACCAAATTCACATGACTACTAATAGCAAGACTTCTCCCTTGTCCTCAGGAACAAACGTAACTACTCACAAAGCATATTTGTGTTCATAATCAGAGGGGTAATATTGTGCATAAACGATCTGAACATATGATCTTCCACCAAATAAACCAACTAGCATCAACTACAAGGAGTAATCAACACTACTAGCAACCTGCTAGCACCAATCCCGGACTTGGAGGCAAGAATTGGATACAAGAGATGAACTAGGGTTTGGAGATGAGATGGTGCTGGTGAATATGTTGATGGAGATTGCCCTCTCCCGATGAGAGGTGCATTGGTGATGACGATGGTGATGATTTCCCCCTCCCGGAGGGAAGTGTCCCTGGCAGAACAGCTCTGCCGGAGCCCTAGATTGGTTCCGCCAAGGTTCCGCCTCGTGGCGGCGGAGTCTCGTCCCGAAAGGTTCTCTTCTATTTTTTACTCATCGAAAGACTTCATATGGGAGAAGATGGACGTCGGAGAGCCACCAGGGGGCCCACGAAGTAGGGGGGCGCCCAGGGGGGCGCGCCCCCCACCCTCGTGGGCAGGGTGTGGGCCCCCTAGCCTTCATCTTTGGTGACGATTTTTGTTTATTTATTCTAAGGTATTCCGTGGAGTTTCAGGACTTTAGGAGTTGCGCAGAATAGTCCTTCAATATTTGCTCCTTTTCCGGCCCAGAATTCCAGCTGCCGGCATTCTCCCTCTTCATGTAAACCTTGTAAAATAAGAGAGAATAGCCATAAGTATTGTGACATAACGTGAAATAACAGCCCATAATGCAATAAATATCGACATAAAAGCATGATGCAAAATGGACGTATCAACTCCCCCAAACTTAGACCTCGCTTGTCCTCAAGCGAAAAGCCGATAACAATAAATATGTCCTCATGTTTAGAGGTAGAGGCGTCGATAAAAATAAAATACGAACATGAAGGCATCATGATTACTTCACAATAGCAACATATATAAATTTTGTCATATGATTACTTATGTTCTAGTGATGATCTTTTCACAAAGCCAAAATATGAATCGGAAACTTTATTGGGCACCAACAATTATAATCTCAGTCATTGAAGCAATTGCAATTTATCATAACATCGGAAAGAGTCTATGTCAGAGCTTAAAAGCAAGTCCACATACTCAACTATCACTTAGTCCTTCATAATTGCTAACACTCACGTGATACTTGTGGTTACAGAGTTTTAATCGGACACAGAGAAAGATAGGGGCTTATAGTTTTTGCCCCACAACCTTTTACCTCAAGGGTAATGTCAACAATAATAATTCACGCTCCCCCACATCCAATTAGA
>NC_041381.1:181869872-181930141 GCF_002162155.2 Triticum dicoccoides
ATATATATATCATGTTCTTTCCAACATGCTGAGCTTGCCAAAGGATAAAATGAAAAAGGAAGGGTGAAGATCACCGTGACTCTTGCATAGGGTAGAGGATAATAATAAAAGATAGGCCCTTCGCAGAGGGAAGCAGAGGTTGTCATGCGCGTTTAGGGTTGATGCACAAAATCTTAATGCAAAAGAACGTCACTTTATATTGCCCCTTGCATGTGAAACTTTATTATGCAGTCCGTCGCTTTTATTGCGTCCGCAACAAGTTCGTACAAAGCTTATTTCTCTACACTAATAAGTCATGCATATTTAGAGAGCAATTTTTTATTGCTTGCACCGATGACAACTTACTTGAAGGATCTTGCTCAATCCATAGGTAGATATGGTGGACTCTCATGGCAAAACTGGTTTAACGGTATTTGGAAGCACAAGTAGTATTTCTACTTAGTGCTGAAGATTGGCTAGCATGAGGGGGAAAGGCAAACTCAACATGGTAGAGGGACCATGACAACATACTTTATCTCAGATGTAAGAGAACATAACTCATTATGTTCTCTTCCTTGTCCAACATCAACTCTTTAGCATGTCATATTTTAATGAGTGCTCCCAATCATAAAAGATGTCAATGATAATATTTCTATATGTGAAACCTCTCTTTACTTATTACTTCCTATTAATTGCAACGATGACCAAAGCTATATTTGCCAACTCCCAACAACTTTAAATCATCATACTCTTTCTATGTGAAGTCATTACTTTCAATAAGATCAATATGAACTCTTGATTCTTTTTATTCTTTTTCTTCTAATCACCCAAGATCATGGCAAAATACTCAAGCCCTTAACTCAACACTAATATTTATTATATAGCTCACGGACTTGATTACAAAGAAGGATCATAAAGCAAAACTCAAAACTAGATCATGCCAAGACTTTATTCTACTAAATCAAGATACTACTAATAGGATCAAACTAATAAGAGAAAAAAAAGTAAAGATAGGAGTTGTGATGGTGATACGATACCAGGGCACCTCCCCAAGCTTGGCAGTTGCCAAGGGGAGTGCCCATACCCATGTTATTATGTCCTCGGAGGTGATGGAGGTGGTGATGATGACGGTGGATAATCGCACATCGAGCGTAAAAGTTCCTCCAACTTGCGGATAATGTTCTTGAGCCCGGCAATATGATCCTTCAACAAAATATTCTCCTGTGTAAGATACTTGTTCTGTATGCGGGCTAACTCAATCATCTGGAAGGCTTCAATCTCTGTTGGAGTGAAAAGGTTAGGTAAAGGTTGAGGGATGTCTTCTTCTTTCACCACCGGAGCTTGAACCTCCATAGCCTTCTTGATCCTTTCATCCTTTTTGATCTCTTCTGGTTCCTCTCTTTTCAACTCTATCTTCAATTGCCAGGCATCCTTGTCTTCATTGTTGGAGGAGGGAGAGTCATGGTGCTCTAAATCTGCAACAGAAATAGCTCGAAATGAAAACAGAGGATATTTGCGTGATACGAGAGTCAAAACCTTCGGTAGTATATATAATGAATTTTTACCGACCAAAATACGTATCGTGCAAGGAAACGGAGTCCGGAGGGCACACGAGGTGCTCACGAGGTAGGGGACGCGCCCAGGGGGTAGGGCGCGCCCTCCACCCTCGTGGAGGCCTCGTGTCCTCCCCGGACTGCTACTTATTTTTCTATTTTTCTAAATATTCCAAAACGGAGAAATATTGCCTTAAAAATTGTTTTGGAGTCGGTTTACTTACCGTACCACATACCTATTCCTTTTTGGGGTCTGGAACGTTCTGGAAAGTGTCCCTTATGTACTCCTCTGGGGTGACGGTTTCAATAATATTAGTTTCAACATTTATAGGATTACCTGAGATATAGTGTTTGATCCTTTGACCGTTTACCACCTTCGGATTTGTGCCTACGAAGTTTTGATTTTTTATGGCACCGGAACGATAGACCTCCTCGATAACGTAAGGACCTTCCCATTTGGAGAGAAGTTTTCTTGTAAAAAATCTTAAATGAGAGTTGTATAGCAATACATAATCACCTACATTAAACTCACGCTTTTGTATCCTTTTGTCATGCCACCTTTTAACTTTTTCTTTAAACAGCATGGCATTTTCATAAGCTTGGGTTCTCCATTCATCAAGTGAGCTAATATCAAATAACCTCTTCTCACCGGCAAGTTTGAAATCATAGTTGAGCTCCTTAATAGCCCAATATGCCTTATGTTCTAGTTCGAGAGGTAAATGACATGCTTTTCCATAAACCATTTTATATGGAGACATACCCATAGGATTTTTATATGCAGTTCTATAGGCCCATAATGCATCATCCAGTTTTTTGGACCAATTCTTTCGAGACCTATTGATAGTCTTTTGCAAAATTAATTTGAGCTCTCTATTGCTAAATTCTACCTGACCACTAGACTGCGGGTGATATGGAGATGCAATCCTATGATTAACCTCGTATTTAGCAAGCATCTTACGGAAAGCACCATGAATAAAGTGTGAACCACCATCAGTCATTAAGTATCTAGGGACTCCAAACCTCGGAAAAATAACTTCCTTAAGCATTTTAATAGAAGTGTTATGATTAGCACTACTAGTTGGAATAGCTTCTACCCACTTAGTAACGTAATCACAACAACTAGAATATGAGTGTAACCATTAGAGGCAGGAAAAGGTCCCATATAATCAAAGCCCCAAACATCAAATGGCTCAATAACAAGTGAATAATTCATAGGCATTTCTTGATGTCTACTGATATTACCAATTCTTTGATATTCATCACAAGACAAAACAAACTTACGGGCATCCTTGAAGATAGTAGGCAATAAAACCCGGATTACAATACCTTATGTGCAGTTCTATCTCCAGCGTGATGTCCTCCATAAGCTTCGGAGTGACAGTTGCGTAGGATCTGTTCATGTTCATGCTCAGGTACACAACGTCTAATAACACCATCTACTCCTTTTTTATAAAGATGTGGGTCATCCCAAAAGTAATGTCGCAAGTCATAGAAAAACTTTTTCTTTTGTTGGTATGTGAAGCTAGGCAGTATAAATTTAGCAACAATATAATTAGCATAATCAGCATACCAAGGAGTGCTACGAGAAGTACTTATGACATTTAATTGCTCATCAGGAAAGCTATCATCAATAGGTAGTGGGTCATCAAGAACATTCTCTAGCCTAGACAAGTTGTCTGCAACGGGGTTCTCAGCTCCTTTTCTATCAACAATATGTAAATCAAATTCTTGAAGCAAGAGAACCCATCTAATGAGTCTAGGTTTCGCATCTTTCTTTTCCATAAGATATTTAATAGCAGCATGATCTGTATGAATAGTTACTCTAGAATCAACAATATAGGGCCTGAATTTATCACAAGCAAATACAACCGCTAAAAGTTCCTTTTCGGTAGTAGCATAATTTCTTTGAGCATTGTCTAGAGTCTTACTAGCATAATGGATAACATTTAATTTCTTATCGACTCTTTGCCCTAGAACGGCACCTACAGCATAATCACTAGCATCACACATAATTTCAAAGGGTAAATTCCAATCAGGTGGCTGAACAACAGGTGCAGAGACTAGTGCTTTCTTAAGTATTTCAAATGCTTCTACACAATCATCATCAAAGACAAATGGTACATCTTTTTGTAATAAATTAGTCAGAGGCCGAGTGATTTTTGAGAAGTCCTTGATGAACCTCCTATAAAATCCGGCGTGACCAAGGAAACTTCTTATACCTTTGATGTCCTTGGGACATGGCATCTTTTCAATAGCATCAACCTTGGCTTTATCAACTTCAATACCTTTTTCAGAAACCTTGTGCCCCAAGACAATACCTTCATTAACCATAAAGTGGCACTTTTCCCAATTCAAGACAAGATTAGTTTCTTCACATCTCTGCAAAACTCGAGCGAGATTGCTCAAGCAATCATCAAAAGAGGAACCATAGACGGAAAAGTCGTCCATGAAAACCTCACAAATTTTCTCGCAAAAGTCAGAGAATATAGCCATCATGCATCTTTGAAAGGTAGCAGGTGCATTACATGAACCAAAAGGCATATGTATATAAGCAAAAGTACCAAAAGGGCATGTAAAAGTAGTCTTTGATTGATCTTTAGCCGACACAGGTATTTGAGAAAAACCAGAATAACCATCTAGAAAGCAATAATGTGTATGTTTGCATAATCTTTCTAGCATTTCATCAATAAACGGTAAGGGGTAATGATCTTTATTAGTAGCCTTATTTAATTTGCGGAAATCAATTACCATCCTATAGCCTGTGATAATTCTTTGCGGAATCAATTCATCTTTATCATTAGGGACAACAGTAATACCTCCCTTCTTAGGGACACAATGGAAAGGACTTACCCACTGACTATCAGCAACGGGATAAATTATACCTGCCTCCAGAAGCTTGAGTATTTCTTTTCTTACCACTTCTTTCATTTTAGGATTCAAACGTCATTGGGGATCACAAACTGGTTTGGCATCAACTTCCAAATTCATTTTATGTTGACATAGAGTGGGACTGATGCCCTTAAGATCATCCAGAGTATATCCAATAGCGGCACGGTGCTTTTTCAGAGTTTTCAATAATCTTTCTTCTTCATGCTCTGAAAGGTTAGCACTAATAATAATAGGATATATTTTCTTTTCATCAAGATAAGCATATTTAAGATTATCAGGCAATGGTTTAAGCTCAAACACGGGATCACCCTTGGGTGGAGGAGGATCCCCTAGGATTTCAACAGGCAAATTCTGTTGTAGAATAGGTTCCTGTTTAAAGAATACTTCATCTATTTCCCTTCTTTCATTCATGAACATATCATTTTCATGGTCTAGCAAATAGTGTTCTAAAGGATCACTAGGAGGTACAGCTATAGAAGCAAGACCAATAATTTCATCCTTACTAGGCAATTCTTCCTCACATGTTGTTTACTAAATTTAGAGAAATTAAACTCATGGACCATATCATCCAAGCCGACAGTAACAACATTCTTTTTGCAATCTATCGTAGCATTAATAGTACGCAAGAAGGGTCTACCAAATATAATGGGACAAAAGCTATCTTGTGGAGAACCAAGAACAAGAAAATCAGCGGGATATTTGGTTTTCCCACACAAGACTTCAACATCTCTAACAATTCCCATTGGAGATATAGTATCTCTATTGGCAAGTTTAATTGTAACATCAATTTCTTCTAACTTAGCAGGTGCAATCTCATGCATAATTTCTTTGTATAAGCCAATGGGTATAACACTAGCACTAGCACCCATATCACATAAGCCATGATAACAATGATCTCCTATTTTAATAGAAATAACAGGCACGCCTACCACAGGTCTATGTTTATCTCTATCACAGGGTTTAGCAATTCTAGCAGTTTCACTAGTGAATTGAATAACATGCCCATCAATATTATCAGACAAGAGATCTTTAACAATAGCAATATTGGGTTCTACTTTGACTTCCTTAGGGGGTGTATAAGTCCTAATATTTCTTTTATGAACAACAGTTGAAGCTTTAGCATGATCCTTCATTCTAATAGGGAAAGGAGGTTTCTCAACATAAGAAGTAGGAACGATAGGATCATTATAAGTGACAATCTTTTCTTCAACTTTAATAGGTGCAGCTGCTTTTACTGCTATGGGAGGATGATATTTAAACCACTTCTCCTTGGGGAGATCAACATAAGTAGTAAAAGATTCACAGAAAGAAGCTATATCTCAGAGTCAAGTCCATATTTAGTGCTAAACTTACGGAAAATATCGGTATCCATAAAAGATTTAACACAATCAAACTTAGGTGTCATACCTGACTCCTTACCTTCGTCGAGGTCCCTATCTTCAGAGTTGCGTTTAATTCTATCCAATAAATTCCATCCAAATTCGATAGACTTCATCATAAAAGAGCCAGCACAAGAAGTATCGAGCATGGTGCGATTATTATCAGAAAGCCGAGCATAAAAATTCTGGAGAATTGTCAATTTTGAGAGCTCATGATTGGGGCATGAATATAACATTGATTTAAGCCTCCCCCAAGCTTGAGCGATGATTTCTCCTTCGCGAGGCCAAAAATTATATATATATAATTGCGATCACGATGAACAAGATGCATAGGGTAATACTTTTGATGAAATTCCAATTTCAATCTTTTATAGTTCCATGATCTCGTATCATCACATAGCCTATACCATGTCAATGCGTCTCCCTCCAAAGATAAAGGGAAAGCCTTCCTATTAACGGCATCATCGGGTATACCTGCAAGCTTAAATAGTCCACAAATATCATCCACAAAGCGTAGATGTTCATCAGGATGCTTTGTTCCATCTCCTGCGAAAGTGTTAGCTAGCAGTTTTTCCATCATACCTGAAGGAATCTGAAAAGCAGTTTCATTTTCAATAAATTCAGTAGGTTCAGTAGGTTGAGGAGCAACTCTTGGCTCAACTGGACGGGGTGAAGATACCCCAAACAAGCCCCTCAAGCAATTACTTTCCATGGTAACAAGTAACAGAAAATTTCAGCACACTAAATAAATTTTTCCTTACCAAATTCCACCTACCAAAGGCGCTTCACTCCCCGGCAACGGCGCTAGAAAAGAGTCTTGATGACCCACAAGTATAGGGGATCTATCATTGTCCTTTCGATAAGTAAGAGTGTCGAACCCAACGAGGAGCAGAAGGAAATGATAAGCGGTTTTCAGCAAGGTATTCTCTGCAAGTACTGAAATAAGTGGTAACAGATAGTTTTGTGATAGAGTAAATTGTAACGAGCAACAAGTAACAAAAGTAAATAAAGTGCAACAAGGTGGCCCAATCCTTTTTGTAGCAAAGGACAAGCCTGGACAAACTCTTATAATAGGAAAAGCGCTCCCGAGGACACATGGGAATATCGTCAAGCTAGTTTTCATCACGCTCATATGATTCGCGTTTGGTACTTTGATAATTTGATATGTGGGTGGACCGGTGCTTGGGTACTGCCCTTACTTGGACAAGCATCCCACTTATGATTAAACTCTATTGCAAGCATCCGCAACTACAACAAAAGTATTAAGGTAAACCTAACCATAGCATGAAACATATGGATCCAAATCAGCCCCTTACGAAGCAACACATAAACTAGGGTTTAAGCTTCTGTCACTCTAGCAACCCATCATCTACTTATTACTTCCCAATGCCTTCCTCTAGGCCCAAATAATGGTGAAGTGTTATGTAGTCGACGTTCACATAACACCATTAGAGGTTAGACAACATACATCTTATAAAATATCGAACGAATACCAAATTCACATGACTACTAATAGCAAGACTTCTCCCTTTTCCTCGGGAACAAATGTAACTTCTCACAAAGCATATTCATGTTCATAATCAAAGGGGTAATATTGTGCATAAAGGATCTGAACATATGATCTTCCACCAAATAAACCAACTAGCATCAACTACAAGGAGTAATCAACACTACTAGCAATCTACTAGCACCAATCCCGGACTTGGAGACAAGAATTGGATACAAGAGATGAACTAGGGTTTGGAGATGAGATGGTGCTGGTGAAGATGTTGATAGAGATTGCCCTCTCCCGATGAGAGGAGCGTTGGTGATGATGATGGTGATGATTTCCCCCTCCCGGAGGGAAGTGTCCCCGGCAGAAAAGCTTTGTCGGAGCCCTAGATTGGTTCCGCCAAGGTTCCGCCTGGTGGCGGCGGAGTCTCATCCCGAAAGGTTCTCTTCTATTTTTTTCATCGAAAGACTTCATATGGGAGAAGATGGACGTTGGAGAGCCACCAGGGGGCCCACGAGGTAGGGGGCGCGCCCAGGGGGGCACGCCCCCCACCCCCGTAAGCAGGGTGTGGGCCCCCTGGCCTTCATCTTTGGCGATGATTTTTCTTTATTTATTCTAAGGTATTCCGTGGAGTTTCAGGACTTTAGGAGTTGCGCAGAATAGTCCTTCAATATTTGCTCCTTTTCCAGCCCAGAATTCCAGCTGCCGGCATTCTCCCTCTTCATGTAAACCTTGTAAAATAAGAGAGAACAGCCATAAGTATTGTGACATAACGTGAAATAACAGCCCATAATGCAATAAATATCGACATAAAAGCATGATGCAAAATGGACGTATCAGGGCTCGCCTAGGATGTTTACCCTCAACGAGGTTCATGACCGCGCTGGCACCCTCAAACTGCTCACGGTCACCTTCACCAACTCGTTCGACACGCGTGAGCTCCTCGGTGAAGTGTTTTGGTGTGTGTCGGTGTCAAAACCGGTGGATCTCGGTTAGGGGGTCCCGAACTGTGCGTCCAGGCGGATGGTAACAGGAGACAAGGGACACGATGTTTTTACCCAGGTTCGGGCCCTCTCGGTGGAGGTAAAACCCTACTCCTGCTTGATTAATATTGATGATATGGGTAGTACAAGAGTAGATCTACCACGAGATCAAAGAGGCTAAACCCTAGAAGCTAGCCTATGGTATGATTGTTGTTCGTCCTACAGACTAAAACCCTCCGGTTTATATAGACACCGGAGAGGGCTAGGGTTACACAGAGTCGGTTACAATGGTAGGAGATCTACATATCCGTATTGCCAAGCTTGCCTTCCACGCCAAGGAAAGTCTCATCCGGACACGGGACGAAGTCTTCAATCTTGTATCTTCATAGTCTAGGAGTCCGGCCAACGACGATAGTTCGGCTATCCGGACACCCCCTAATCCAGGACTCCCTCAGTAGCCCCTGAACTAGGCTTCAATGACAACGATTCCGGCGCGCATATTGTCTTCGGCATTGCAAGGCGGGTTCCTCCTCCGGATACTTCATAGAAGATTTTGAACACCAGGATAGTGTCCGGCTCTGCAAAATAAGTTCCACATACCATCGTAGAGAGAATAACATTTACACAAGTTCAATCTGCTGACGTATTCCATGGCGTGACATCACACCACAGCCAAGCCTTTATTCGAATCGTTTTTACCGTTCCACCTCAGTGCGTTTAGCGAATCGGTTTCCTTTGCACGTCTTGTCAAAGCAGAGATCGTGTCCCCTTATTCCAGGATTCTCATCAACACAGGCGTGGGTAACCCAACCGTGCCATTGATTACGGTGCTTGGGAGATAAGCGAGTTTTACCAGGCTGGTGGGGACTCATAGTTTCGTCCGTCCATATAAGGGGATAAGGATCCACCTTTTTACTTACGCCTTCTTCCTCCTTTGCTTATACATTTCCGTGTACTCGAGCTCCAGCGCCCAAGTCCGCACATCTCGCCTCAACCTTCCCCAGCCATGTCCGGAGCGGGAGGCAAGTGGATGGCCTCCTCCGTCACGGAGGGGCACATCAAAAGGCTGCAAAAGGCCGGATACTTGTCCAGCGACATCGCGCATCGGCTCCCCGACAAGGGGCAGATCATCCCCACCCCCAGGCCCCATGAGAGGGTGGTGTTCCTTACCCACTTCCTCCGCGGACTAGGCTTTCCCCTTCACCCATTTGTCCGGGGGCTCATGTTCTACTATGGCCTGGATTTCCACGATCTGGCCCCGAATTTCATCCTCAACATCTCGGTGTTCATCGTCGTGTGTGAGGCCTTCCTCTGCATCCAGCCCCACTTCGGCTTATGGCTGAAGACCTTCAATGTCAAGCCGAAGGTAGTGGGCGGCCGCCAAGCGGAGTGCGGAGGTGCCATGGTGGGCAAGATGCCCAACGTCCTATGGCTCGAGGGCTCCTTTGTGGAGACCATAAAGGGGTGGCAATCGGGGTGGTTCTACATCACCGAGCCGCGTGACCCTGAATGGGCAGCGGCCCCCGAATTCAGATCTGGCATCCCCACGCGGCTCACCTCCTGGAAAGAGAAGGGCCTATCATGGGGTGATTTGGAGGAGCTGACCGGACTCCAATCCTGCGTCCAAACCTTGGTGAACAAGAAGCTCAAGCTTGTCGACGTAGTCCAGGTCATGCTCATCCGCCGGATCCTCTCGTGCCAGGAACGGGCCTTTAATTTGTGGGAGTTCGATCCGGCACAGCACCAAACCTTGAGCAGGCTCTTCGACACTACGTACGAAGATGCCTGGAAGGTGTTGTTCAAGGACGCCGAGACTCCTGCATCCGCTACCGAAGATCGCGGATTCAGCTCGCAGCGTCAAGCCGGTGAGGTAAGCTATTTTATCCTTTACAGGACGCTTATTTTCTATAGTTTGACTCTATGCGGGATCTAAACTCCCTTACCTTTGACAGGCCTGGCAGAAGAAGTCCGGGCAGGTTAACTGTCCGGCTCCCTTACCAGAAGACCCAGCGGACGCCCGATTGACAGGGCTGCTGGTTCCGGCGCCTTATGTGGTGCCGGAGAAGAAGACCAAGAAGAAGGCCACGGGAACCTGAAAGATTTCCCGGCATCAGGTGTTATCGGACTCATCGTCCGATGACTCCGAGGCGGACTCCTCCCGTGAAGACAAGGAGGATAAAAAGGAGGCTTCTCCCCCAGCGAGGAGAGAGAAGAAAAGGAAGGCCTCCCCAACTGGGGAGGCCGGAGGGTCCAAGAAGGGAAGGACCCTTCCTCCGGACTGTTCCACCAACGCTGACGAAGGCGAAGAGGAGTAGCCCTCAAGGGCCAAGCCCCTGGCGAGATCGTAAGTGTCCGGGTTCCAGAATAACTCATGATTTTTCTTTTGTCGTGTAGTGTCTTCTAACACCGAATACAACCATGTAGCCCGCCCAAGGAAGAGCTCCCCGCTTCGTCGAGCGGCTCCCTAGATTCGTCGGATGTGAATAGCACTTCACTTCCGACCGCCTCCTCCCCCGGTGACGCAGGCGATGCCGCGGTGGAGTCCCAAAAGGGCCCCGGCCACGAGGAGGAGGAGGTCCCGGAGTTGCCGCAAGGCAAGCTCCCGGACTTTGGGCACGAGGGGGATCAACCCCCAAAGGGTTCCAAGTTCGGCCCTAGGCCGAACTCCGCACCGGAACCTTTAGTGGCTCTGGAGTCCGGCGAGCGGCCCCTTCGTAAGAAGGGCGGGACTGTGACACCGGTGACCTTCGTCCAGCCGGAGGCACCGGATAATTTTCTGGAGGCGCTCAATGGCGCCTCCATCAATGAGGAGCACCGCACTGTTATGAGTGCGGTGATCCAGAAAGTTCAGTCCGCCAAGAGCGGGCTGACTGAAGCCTGTACCAGCCTTCTAATAGGCTTTGAGGTAGGTTTTTAAGATATGTAAGAATAGTACCGCATAGACAGTAGCCCCTGATGCTCAGTTTGGTGTTCGGAAAGAAAAGCCGAACTGAGGATCTAAAAAGATATATGCAGGAGTCTAACATAAGCATGTCAATATGGGAATGCAGGCTGTGCTGCTGACTTCTTCCGCACTGACTGCGGAGGTCAACGCATTGAAGCAGAGCCTCGAGCGGTCTGAGAACAAGCTCGGCCGTGCCAAGAAGCAGCTCGAGGACAAGGAAGGTAAGTAATACCTTATTAAAGTAATACCTTATAGAAAGGATTTGGTTGCAAAAAATGACAGGAATAACGTGAGTATTGCAGGGGCCACGAACGAGGTGGCGACCCTGAAGGAGGTGGTGTCCAAGGCTGAAAAAGGTGTGGCCGCGGAGCGTACCGAGCGAGAGAAGCAGGAGGCGTGGGTGGCGGAGGTGCGGCAAGAGCTCCAGGCTCTCGTTGAAAAACACGAGAGTTTGGAGCGTGACTCGAAGAATCAAGAGTCTGAGCTCGCCTTGGCTCTTGAGAGTGCCAAAGCCGCTAAGGCCGAAGCCCAGAAGGCCCTCCAGGAGATTGAGGCGATAAAAAAGATAGCGGTGGGTAAGGCATTCTTCATGCAAAGCAAGCATGTAAAAGTGAATTATCTGTTACTTACCCGAATTCGAAGCTCTCCAGGAGCGTTCACAGATCTGCTCTGTAGTGTGTCCGATGCTACCGCGTTCTACCGAGCCGAGGAGGGGAGCTCGACGGAAAAGGTGTTCTGGTCTCAATATGCTGAGGCCGGACATCCGGTGCCCCTGAGCGACCAGCTGAAACAGCTGGTCGAGCTCCACAAGGTGGCCGAACAGGCCATGAAGGGCCTCATAGTTTGGCTGTGGCCTAAAGAGGCCATGCCTGGGAGCTACTTAGGTCTGGTGCGGCGGCTGGTGGACGCCTATCCATGGATTGAAGTCATCAAGCATTCCTTCGGCATTGAAGGTGCCCGTCGGGCCCTTGCCCACGCTAAAGTGCACTGGGGCAAGATGGACGCCGAGAAGCTTGTGATGGACGCGCCACCGCCGGGAAAGGAGTATCGCACGCCCGAGATGTACTATAAGGGTGTTCTGAAGGGTGCCCGCCTTATAGCGGGTGGATGCTCCAAAGATGTAATTTTTGAGTAGACTCGCATTTTATTATCCTGTACGCTGAAAAGTTTGTTCATATGCGCTAAGCAACGCTTGTTAATTTAAAATATTACCTTCTGTGCGGCCGTATATCAAATTTGAGAGATGGCAAGTCGTTGGCTTCAGCCCCCATGCCACGAGTGTTGGGGTGTTCGGGATAAACTTGAGCGCTCTTGTTCCCATTCTTGGGTCCTTCGAGGGAGGCGCTCAACACAACGAACAAGGCAACCGGACTTATAATGCTTGAACACTCCCACTTAGCCATAGAATTCTATAATTTTAAATTTCGGCGAAGCCCCTAGTGTTCGGAAGACCGAATTCGGGGCGCTATCCACGCCTGGGCCGGACAAAGCCGGCTCCTCGCTCTAAGCGGCATAAGTATTTAGGGACTCGAAAAAACCTCTCGAACAGCGACCGGCTCTCGCCCTATCATGACGGTCAGTTTTAGCTTTCTCCACTGAGGTGCTCAACCCAGCTCAACCGGGGCACAATCGCAGTGGTTCTCCCAGCGCTACCTTAGCCGATATAACAGAACGTAAGGTACCAAAACATGGGAGCCGGGCAAACCCAACTGTTGACCCAAGACATGATTCGGAGCCGATGCATATAATGCTATAAGTTCGGGGTGCCGCACTTGTGAAAGTGTTCGTACTTATCACACCATATTTTGGGGAACTTAAGCCCCTGGTGTATTTGGCCGTACCAAAGCGTATGGATGCAACATGTCATAATTGAACATATATAGATAGAAAAGGAATGCAATAATAGGCAAAAAGCGATGCATTATTTATTCAAAAAATACTTCAATGAAAGCAGAACGATACAAATAGTGCGATAAGCAAGGGATGGGACTATTTAACATGTCCCCCTCCAGGGGTAGGCTGCGGGATGGTATGTAAAACAGGTATACTGCTCGTAATAGAGACCACATGGATACTCAACGTAGCTTTTCTGTTTCCCTGGCTATTGCATCGTGAGTTCGGCAAGTCTACTGCCGGACAGGGCTTCTGGAAAACGGAGTCCTGAGAATAAGAAAAAAAGAAAAAAAAGAATGACACAATTGGGAGCCCCTGGTGTGGTTGAGCCACACTCTGGGCATGCCGTGGTCGTGCCCCTCCCCCTATGCCCATGGTATCTCCAGAGCGTAATTATGTATGCGTGGTATTGGTCTCGCGATTTCGCGAGGGTTGGGGTTGGGGCCGCATTGCTGCGCGTGCTCAGAACGTGCCAGGTGATCTTGTTGTAGGTTACTCCGGGCGCGCTTGACGGTGTCCGGCCGCTTAACAGCCGGACTCGAGAATTGCCTTAAGAGGCTACTTTGTACTTCCGCCGCGAGAGCCGCTGTATGCTCCTCCGTTCGGAGAGAGCGTTCGGTGTTTCCGTTGACCGTAATGACTCCTCAAGGGCTTGGCATCTTGAGCTTTAGGTATGCGTAGTGCGGCACCACATTGAACTTTGCAAATGCGGTTCGTCCGAGCAGTGCATGATAGCCGCTGCAGAACGGGACTATGTCGAAGATTAATTCCTCGCTTCGGAAGTTATTCGGGGATCCGAAGACCACTTCAAGTGTAACTGAGCCTGTATAGTTGGCCTCTACGCCTGGTATGACGCTTTTGAAGGTTGTCTTTGTGGGTTTAATCCTTGAGGGGTCTATGCCCATCTTGCACACTGTATCCTGATAAAGCAGGTTCAGGCTGCTGCCGCCGTCCATCAGGACTCTAGTGAGGTGAAATTTGTCGACGATTGGGTCTAGAACCAATGCGGCGAATCCGCCATGGCGGATGCTAGTGGGGTGGTCCCTTCGATCAAAAGTGATCGGGCAGGAGGACCACAGATTGAACTTTGGGGCGACTGGCTCCATCGCATATACATCCCTGAGTGCACGCTTCCGCTCCCTTTTGTGTATGTGGGTTGCGTATATCATGTTCACCGTCCGCACTTGTGGGGGGAAACCCTTCTGTCCTCTATTGTTTGGCGGCCGGGTCTCCTCCTCGTCATCGCTATGCAGACCGTTGTCATTGTTTTCGGCAGTTAACTTGCCTGCCTGCTTGAACACCCAACAATCCCTGTTGGTGTGATTGGCAGGCTTTTCGGGGGTGCCGTGTATCTGGCACGAGCGATTGAGTATTCGGTCCAAATTGGACGGGCCCGGAGTATTTCTTTTGAATGCCTTTTTCCGCTGACCGAGTTTAGAGCCTCTGAATCTGGCATTGACTGTCGTATCCTCAGTATTGTCGCCATTAATGCGGCGCTTGTGCTTGTTGCGACGCGACCTGCCATTGGTGTCCTTGGTATCCAAATTACCATGGATCTTGGTCATGTTATTACTACGAGCTAGCCAGCTATCTTCTCCCGCGTAGAAGCGGGTCATGAGTGTTGTGAGGGCTGCCATGGATTTCGGCTTTTCCTGTCCTAGGTGCCGGGCAAGCCACTCGTCGCGGATGTTGTGTTTGAAGGCCGCAAGGGCCTCTGCATCCGGACAGTCGACAATTTGATTTTCTTGGTTAGGAATCGTGTCCAGAATTGTCTGGCCGATTCTTCTGGCTGCTGAATTATGTGGCTTAGGTCATCGGCGTCTGGTGGTTGCACATAAGTGCCCTGGAAGTTATCAAGGAATGCGGCTTCCAGGTCTTCCCAACAACCAATTGATTCTGCTGGCAAGTTGTTAAGCCAATGTCGAGCTGGTCCTTTAAGTTTGAGTGGGAGGTATTTGATGGCGTGTAGATCATCACCGCGGGCCATGTGGATATGGAGGAGATAGTCCTCGATCCAGACCATCGGATCTGTTGTGCCATCGTATGATTCAGTGTTTACGGGTTTGAAACCCTCAGGGATTTGATGATCCATCACTTCCTCTGTGAAGCATAGTGGGTGTGCGGCGCCTCTGTATTGGGCTATGTCACGATGCAGCTCAAATGAGCTTTGTCTACTGTGTTCGGCCCGGCCGGAATTGCTGTATCCGGCGTGACGGTTGTCCTCACGTATCGTGGGGCGCCCACGCGATCCGTAGATCGATCTTGTTTGCCTTGCCTTGTCCTCGAGTATATCCCACAGGTCTGGCGCATTTTCCCGCGCCTTGGTATTTTTTGAGCGGCGCCGGGGTGCGGCTTGAGTGTAGGGCCGAGAGGCCTCTCTGTCGCCGCCACGAGGTGGCCGGTCGGCCGTATTATGCACTGGTGATATAGGTTTAGATGCTTCCTCCTCTAATCGGGGTAGCAGCCTGCATTTTGGGTAGCTCTTGGAGGGGCGTTCGAGTTCATACTCTTCGGCCGCAAGGACTTCAGTCCATCTGTTGGCTAGCAAGTCTTGGTCAGCTCTAAGTTGTTGCTGCTTTTTCTTAAGGCTGCTTGCCGTGGCCATAAGCCTGTGTTTGACACACTCTTGTTCGATGGGATCCTCGGACACGACAAATTCGTCGTCGTCGAGGCTTACCTCGTCTTCGGAGGGAGGCATATAATTATCGTCCTCTACCTCTCTGTCTGCCGCTCTCTCATGAGGGTTGGCTTCCCCATCCTCCTGCGCTGAATCCTGCTAGAGGGGGTTGTCTTCGGCACTGTCCGGGGTGTTATTGTCTCCGGTGCCGGAATCTCCATTTTTGCTGTGGCGGGATTTAGAGCGGCGCCGCTGACGCCGGTGCTTAGGCTGTTTCTTGGAGGGGTCGTCCTTCGTTGTTCCATCGCCATTCCCATCCTTTGGGATGTCCACCATGTAAATGTTGTATGACGAGGTGGCTTTCCAGTGCCCTGTAGGCGCTGGTTCTTGGTCGTCTCCTGCATCGTCGTCCATACCGTCGATGTCTTCGGAGTCGAAGTCTAGCATGTTGGTTAAGTCATCGATAGTGGCTACGAAGTGGGTGGTAGGTGGGCTTTGAATTTCTTCATTGTCCGCATCCCAACCGTCCTGACCATAATCCGGCCAGGGCTCTCCTGATAAAGAGAGACACTTTAGCGAATTCAGGATGTCGCCAAAGGGCGAGTGCTGAAAGATGTCCGCAGCGGTGAACTCCATGATCGGCGCCCAATCGGATTCGATTGGCACGGGCCCGGAAGGTTCGGAGTCTAGAGAGGAGTCCGGCACCTTGGAGTCACGGGCTTCGCAAAGGACATGGTTGGTATTCGGCTCTATCACCATAGAGGTAGCAGCTCCCGAGGCGGTGTCTAACCACCTGTCCTTGATTGGCGCAGTCGGCTCCAAGCCAAGGGTCGGAGCGGACACTTGTGCGGCCTCCAGGGAACTGTCCGGCAGCAGAGCTAGATCATGCCCATCATGACAGTGCGGCGCGCTCGGCTGTGGCTCGAACCCGTCGAAGATCAAGTCTCCACGGACGTCAGCCGTATAGTTTAAACTTCCAAATCTGACCTGATGGCCAGGGGCGTAGCTTTCAATCTGCTCCAGATGGCCAATCGAGTTGGCCTGCAGTGCAAAGCCGCCGAATACGAAGATCTGTCCAGGGAGAAAAGTCTCACCCTGGACCGCGTCGTTGTTGATGAGCGAAGGAGCCATCGGGCCTAAAGGTGACGACACAGAGAAACTCTCAATGAAAGCACCAATGTCGGTGTCAAAACCGGCGGATCTCGGGTAGGGGGTCCCGAACTGTGCATCTAGGCGGATGGTAACAGGAGACAAGGGACACGATGTTTTTACCCAGGTTTGGGCCCTCTCGGTGGAGGTAAAACCCTACTCCTGCTTGATTAATATTGATGATATGGGTAGTACAAGAGTAGATCTACCACGAGATCAAAGAGGCTAAACCCTAGAAGCTAGCCTATGGTATTATTGTTGTTCGTCCTACGGACTAAAACCCTCCGGTTTATATAGACACCGGAGAGGGTCAGGGTTACACAGAGTCGGTTACAATGGTAGGAGATCTACATATCCGTATTGCCAAGCTTGCCTTCCACGCCAAGGAAAGTCCCATCCGGACACGGGAAGAAGTCTTCAATCTTGTATCTTCATAGTCTAGGAGTCCGGCCAACGGTGATAGTTCGGCTATCCGGACATCCCCTAATCCAGGACACCCTCAGTGTGGCTGCGAGTCCATCTTCTTCAGGCTTTACAACATCTTCACCAATATCGACAACATCTTCCCCACTGCAAACCAGATGCACTCCCTTCCCTACTACGAGGAGTGAAGTTGAAGATGGTGTTGAAGGGGCGCGGCCAAGGTGGAAGAAAGGTCAAGATGAAGATGTTCAAGAAGGGGTGCGAGCCCGGACTGAAATTGTTCGTCAAGCTCATCATGTTTTAGTTTTATCATTTTTATTTTGTTGTTTTTCTATGCCGTACGTTCTGTGTCGTGTCCCTGGACTTATTTATGTAGGGTACCCATCTATTTAAGGGTATGGTGGTTTGCACCTTATGTATCTAAGTTATTCTGAGTGTTGAAAAATGTTCGTGCCCAAAGAGATCATTTGTGTGTGTTGTAAAATGTTCATGCCCAAAGAGATCATTTGTATGTGTTGAAAAATGTTCGTGCCCAAAGATCAGCAAGTGGTTAAGCTTGTAATGGATTTTGTGACCACAGAAGCATGCAGATTTCTTGCCTTTAAACCCTAAACCAAGTCATGAACTAATATGCAGATTTCTTCCCTCTAAACCCTAAACCAAGTGCTACATCGACAAAGCAAAGGAAAACCACTCTAACCAGAATCATGTGGAAGTGCAAACATGAGTTTCCAAAAACTCAGTACAAAACAAAGGAAAACCACTCTCAGGCGTGTCCAAACATTCAGTACAAACATGCGTTTTTAAACCCTAAACCAAGTCAGGGGCTCACTATGTATAACTTCCTTCCCTTTCCATGTCAAAGTCTTTCCATCTGCCCTACTGGTTACCAGCGCAGCCCTAAACGCCACAAACCCACACGGTCTTGGGTTCGAGTCCCAGCCCCGCCTTTTTTGTTCATTTTCCACCCTTCTCATTTTTTAGATAAATTTTTTTTTCGAACACGCAAGAGATCTGAGTATCATTATATTAAGAAAAAATGGGACAAGAATCCATACAACACCACTCACACACGCTATGCACTCCACACTATTGCGTTTTTGTTCATTTTCCACTCTTCTCATTTTTTAGAGAGAATCCACCCTTCTCATTTGCCACCCCGAATGGGCCTAATTGGATGGAGTTGGCACATTAGTCTAGCCGACACTAGGCCCTCGGCTCTGAATTTGGCCCACAACGAAACCTTTTTTATGGAAAGGCAGAGCACAGAGCTGCATTTCATTGATCAAAGTTTCTAAATCTCCCATTTCTTCTCCCTTTTTTCAACCTCTTTCGTACAAATTCAAGCTTACGAATTCCTCCCAAATTCATGCTTTTCCACACAATATCAAGATTACACCCAGCGCGATTACCATACCTACAAATACCCTAATGTAATTGCAAATGGGTATTTGTGCTTGATCTTCAAGCTTCCTAATCTTCTAGTTCAACCTCCTAAGCTCAACAGGTACCTCTCTATCATTGTGTGCTCCACCCTCTGTCTCTTCTTCCGGAGCTTGCGTTGCGGCCGCTGTCGTTCGTGGCAGGATGGGCATCCATTCTTCATGCTCTTCTAGCAGTTCATTCATCAGCATCTTGACCAGAACATCGACCCAAAGGAAGAAACATTTCACCTGCATGAACGCCAAATAGATCAACCATATTGCTCAAGGATCCCAACCATGGAAATGGTGAAATTGCCCCGATTCTTACCCCTTGTCGGGGATATCTAGCGACATATGCCAGGGGGTGGCTTACCATGGATGGGGATAGGAGTACGTCGCCGGGCCCTGGAAGCAGGAGTGAGCGAGATCTCGAACGCTTACGAGTCTTAACCAGGTTTGGGGCTCTCCATGGAGATAACACCCCTAGTCCAGCTCTCCGGGGTCCCCGCATGATAACTATCGTCAATAGGTGGCTACAAAGTTGCTCCTTGAGCTGTTCGGCTAGAGGAGGAAGAAGGGCAAGGCTAGCTCCTTTGCCTCTCTAGCTATGGATGTGTGTATTCGTGTGGGTGCTGAACCCTTTGCATGGGTGAACCGGGGGGGTTTATATAGGCCTACCCCCTAGGGGTACAATGGTAATCCATCCGGGTGTAGGACCCGGTTGTTAGTGTCTCTGGATGCCGGCTTCACTGTCGGTTGCTGGGGCCCACCACCTGGTGGGTCCCGCCGGTTGCCATGAACTTGGCTGACAGGTAGGGCCCGCCACCTGGTGGGTCCCGCCGATTGCCATGAACTTGGCTATCTGCCCTTTACTGTAGCCTCGCCCTTGATGACGGGGGCCTTGTCGCGGGACGCATGGCTACAGTTCCGCCGCCTGGCGAGCGCTTACTATAGCCATGCTCTGCTCCGTCTCATAAGATTAATGGCGTGCAGACTCCGAGGGGAGGGAGGGCTGACTGCTAGAGGTCAACTCGCCCTTGAGGCCGCCTGCTTGGGGTGCGCCATCTTCTAGTTGCTCACGGGCAGGTAGGGGCCGCCGCTTGCGGGCCATACCGACTGCCCATCGTGGGAACATGGCACCAGCTGACGTAGGTTGCGTCATGAGTTGCATGGCTACAGTGCCGCGCCAGGCGAGGGGTGTCCGCTTGGTATGACCGCACAGTGGCCAGGCTCCTCCGGGATTCAGGGGTGGCAGGTGGTCCTGTAGCCACGCCACGTCTCGTCGTAGTAAATGGGTGCAAACTTTGAGGGGACACAGGGCCGCGTGATAGGTACTGGCTCCCTTGAGGCCGCATTATGAGGGCACGCCGCCTTCTAGCATCCGGCCTCCTGGACCACCCGGCCCAAGGACCGAGCCGTACGCCCGGAAGGTGTGAGGGGCTTTACTAGCCCCGATGCCTTGAAACACTATGGGGTGCCCATGAGGCTACCCGTGGTTAATCCCTTCGACAGTAGTCCCCGAAGCTGGTGGGGCGCCAAGGCTCAAATCGAGGTGCCTCAGCACCTTCATCCGGCTTGAGGTGAAGTCGTTTGTTAGGAGCCAGCCAAGGCTAGGTCGACCGCCTGGTGAATTTGTGGTGGATGCCGGATGGCAGGCCTGCCACCCGTTACTCGCTCACCACGCGTCACCAGCATGCCAGGCCAGCCTACCAGGCCACACGCAATGGGACGTCGCCGCAGGCCCTGGCCCACCACTATAGGGCCACACGCGGATCCACTGCGGCCGAGGTGGATGGTTGCCCTTCTCAGGCGAATTAACCACGCGCCGTAAAGGCGCGGAATACACGGGGTCATGCCCGAGTCGGCCAAACTCTGGCAGAAGTCATACTTCTATGTCCGGAACATCCACGAGTCGCGGGATTACGTTAACTTGCCGGCTTACACAGACGGCCCGCTGCCCGAGCCTTGGAGCAACTAGAAATTTCGGCCGAAGACGCTGTTGGCCGCCATCGCCACCGCCCTCATCTGGCTCCAAGAAATGATGGAGTCGGAGGTCCTCGGGGCTTCGGACCTGCTGGCCGCCTTCGTCAAGCACCGGGTGTTGCCTCTTCAGGCCCGGCCTCATTTGATCAGCAGCATGAGCGGCCACCGTGATCCGTGCCGGATGTCCACCAAGGTGCTGCCGACTTGGAGGTGGTCCGGCTCGTCAACTTCTTCTATGACTGCAAGATCGACGAGGAGAGCTGGCAGTTCGACAAGGAGTCGTACAGCCGTGCCAATCCACCACCTGCGGTTAGTTTCTAACTCTTTTTCTTTGCTTGTGTTGAGCTCTTCGCGCCGCCTCACCGCCTGGCAATGATGCAGCGCTTCCTAGGCCAGACGGTGAGCGACGCGCCGGATCTAGGCCATTGGTAAATGGCGGACCATGAGGAGAGCGATACGGATGATCCCAAGCTGGGGGCGGCGACTATGGAGGAGGACGATGCCACTGGAAACGGCGAAGCGGCAGGCGGGGACACAGGAGGTGGCATCGGGGAGTGGCCGGAAGATGATGAGGAGGACGACAAGCAGCATCGTGCCCCAGGCGCCAGCAGGACAGGCGCCGGCTCCTCGACGGCGCCGACTGGAGCACCCGGCACGTCGAAGCGTTGTGCCGATGTTGGTTGTTCGGTAGCCGGCCGTCCAAGAAGGCCAACTCCACGGTCGCCGTGACCAAGCGGTAAGAGGCCCCAAAGGCGGCCGCCATCTGGAAGGTCCCAAAGCAGCGTCTGATGGTGTCCACGTAAGTGTCTTGGACGCTTTTGGCTTGATCATTTTTGTCCAAGCTTTTCTTCCCTTGCGAATCTCTGTCTTGTGTTTGCTTTTCTTCTTGCAAACTCTTTTAGCTTTGTTTGCCATGTCGCACAGGGCTCCGCTTTCTCTGTCGTGGGCCCTGTTCGCCTCAGTGATTGGGGCGGCAAGCGGCCCCGAAGACGCCCGCCGCATGGATCCGGACGCCGCCCTTCGGGAGGCGATGGAGAGGAATGCGCGGGAGGATCAGCAGGAGCGAGACGCCACGGCCCAGGCAAAGGCGGAAGCGGCAGAAACGGCATGGGCGGAGGCCGACATGGCAGCCAAGGCTCAGGCTGATGCGGCGGCCAAGGAGCAGGTGGACGCGGCAACCAAGGCGCGAGAGGAGGAGGAGGCCCGCAATGGGGCTCCGGAGGCCAGCGGCCCACAACAGACGGAGACGCCAGTGGTGGATGGCCAGGTGCCTAATGGAGGAGCCGGGGCCGACCAGACGGCCCTGGAGAGGGTAAGGGCTAACCCTGTTGTCTTGGAGATGGAAGTGCCTCCGCTCGTGCCGACTCCTAGCGAGCAAGGCAGCCGGCCTGAAGTACCGGAGGTGCCGCCATCCAGGGCTGAGCTGGTGGCGAACCAGGCGTTGGTGACCTGCGTGCCAGCGCCTAGTGTGGGCGGTCTCGGCGCCGAGGCCGATGGAAGCTGGGGCTGCCAGCACGTCAGCGCCTAACACCGAAGCCACAGGTGCCGCTGCGCCGGACTAGGCGTCAGGAGCCGGCTCGAGTGTCCTCAACACGGCGGTGAAGGACATCTTGGAGCAGTTCAACACCCATGGCGGCACCCTCCTACAGTCTAGGAATGAGCAGCGGGTGATGCAGACGACCGTCCATGTATGCTCTTGAATTTTGCTTTCAATTTTTGTAATCTTCCGTGGGGGCGCGTCAGCGCACCCGCTGGGTGTAGCCCCCGAGTTCCAGGCCGGTTGCTGAGCAGGCGGGCTGGAACTTCAAGGTGTCCTTTCGAATGCTCAACTGTTCTTCTGTTGCAGGATTACCACAACTTGCGTGCGGCCGCCTACAACTCCCAGCACCAGGCGCTGGCCAAGCAGACTACGGACCTGAACCAGAGCCGAGGTATGTAGGGCCATCTTTCAGTGGGGGCATGCAAGCGCACCCACTGGGTGTAGCCCCCGAGATTCGAGCTGACTGTAGAGTAGTCGAGTCGGATCTTCTGGCAGCTTCTTGTTTTGTGTTGATGCTTAACCTTTCTTCTTTTTTGGCAGAGGCCGCTACACATCTGCAGGCGCACGTGGGCGAGCTCAAGACTGAGCTGTGTACCAAGGAGCAGGGATGCAGCCAGGCCGCCAAGGAGAGCGACCGACTAGCGAAGGAGCTGGCAGACCAGGCAGAGAAGCACAAGGCAAAGCTCCGGTAGCTGAAAGACGGCGAGGCGCTCCTCAAGGCCGAGTTCGAGACTCATCGCTCGTACTGGGCCGAGAAGGACAAGTTGTTGTCGGATGGCTACGGAGTGACTGAGGATATGGTTGAAGGTAAATCCTTTTTTCTTTTGTTGCTTAGTTTCCGGCTGCTGCAGAAGCCGGCTTCTAAATTCTTTAGTCTTCTTCTTGGACATAATTTCTTCCAGGTTGCTTTGTTGCCGTCTGCCAGGCCATCAAGGTGCGGCACAAGCAGCGGCGAAGGACGGGTGTGGACACTCCATCCAATGCGCCACGGAATCTTGGCGAGCAGCTCCTGGCCATCCAGATGCGCCTTGAGCCGGCGCGCCGCCTGCTCCACTGTCTGCAGCACGCCGGGTTGTAGGCCTTGGCAGGGCTCTGGACGGATGCTTGGATCCCTCGCACTCCCAGTCGGACTGTCGACTGGCTGGAGGTGGCGGCCGAGCGGTTCGAATCCTGGAAGGGCGCCGCGGCTTGGGCGGGCACCAGGACTGTGCTGGAGTTCACCAAGGCCTGGTATCCGGACCTGAGGCTGGCACAACTGGCCACCTTCCGGCAGGAGGTCGAGCCAGAGTTGGAGGCGGTGTGCGACGAACTTGTCAAGCGCGTGGCGGTGATCGCCGAGTACGCCGACACCGGCGTCTTCATCTCGGAGCGGGACGAAGAGGATGCTGAAGTGTCACCCTCCTGGTTCGGGCTGAACCCGGAGAAGGGGGAGGACTCGGCAGAGGAGATCGCCTCCAGCGACGAGGGCGAGGAAGATGAGGACGAGGAAGGCGAAGATGTCGCACCGGACGATGGAGCGACCAGAGAGCCTCAGCCTTATCAAGCCTCGACCAGCGAGCCACGGGAGACCGCGTCGACTGCTGCCGATGCCAACCACCCGCCAGTCGGATGCTCCACCAGCCGACGCCTCCGCCTCCGCTGACCTATCGACATCGCCTGCAGCGCCCTTGGCCTAGGCAGCCATTTATCTTTGAAGTTTTTTCTGTCTTTATGTCTTGAACAAACAAGATAAATTTGCGCAGTTCCACCCACTAGGGGTGTAATTCAAACTCTGTTGGATGCTGGCCATGGGCCTTTTTCTATGTAAATAACTTTGTTTCATATATGCTTGTGCTCTTGCCGGGTTCTAGCTTGGTTTTGCTTCTGCTTTGTTTGGCTTTTTCCTTTGCCGCCTTCCTTTGGTTGTCGCCCTGCCAGCCAGACAGCCGCTATGTGGTCTGTGACCGGGTCACGGACTTGGCCATTTAGGATAGACAAGTACTTCGTCCATCTAGAGTGTGGCTAGCCAAGCAAGAAGCCGGTTGGCCGACTGCTCTGCAGCCGGACGGGTGAGGCGAGGAGCCGGCTTGGCCTATGTTGGCGTTCTTCCTTAGTCGTTTTTTGTGTGGACAGCTTTTCCTGCTTTTAGCTCTTGCCAACCGGACATTCGGTCTACGAGCTATGGCTTAAGGCAAGAGAGGGCTTAGCTGTCGGCACACTACTTGACCGACTACAGGTGGTACCAACTTAGGTCAAGGCAGCAAGCCCCGGGCCGGCTGACCGTACCCGGTACCAGGCTAAGGAATGAAATAATACATTCACAGGCAAACTTATCATATAGATAAAAGGTAGCCCCCGAGTGCACCTCGGGGGACCTGTTGTCTTTGCTTAATACAAAAGGTAGCATGGTACATACTGCATTAACTGTAAAATGGGTGGAGAAGATTCGTGTTCCTTGGGCACTTGGTCTCCTTGCCGGAATCGTTCCTCTTGCGTACCCTGGGCTTTTGTGCATCGATGAGGTAGTAGGAGTCGTTGCCTAGGGCCTTGCTGATGATGAAAAGCCCCTCCCAAGGAGCCGTGGAGTAGTCGACCAGCCAGTCCTCCAACTTCACGGAGCCGTTGTACTTGAGAGTATCTCGGGGAAGCGAGAACCCTTTGGGGAAGGGCTCGTCGCGAATGTGGGGGCCGAAGCAGGCCGGGACAGTTGCATCTTCTTCTTCTACGGCTAGGGACCGAGCAAGCCGCTTGATCCGATGGCGCGCGTCGTTCTCTCTGACTCCTTCAGGGGGGCCCAGCCGGCCTTCGAGAGTCGGATGATCCACAGGCGACGGGGAGGCCAGCCTCTCCCTGCAAGGGGGAGGCGATGCTCGTTTCCCTGGCTCTCCGCTCGTGGGCGGCCGTGCTGGTCGCGCACAACCGTGAGGCGGGTGGTGCTGGCTGCGGCTAGCAGCCAGCTCAGGGTCTTCCTGCTCTCGCTGGCCCCCTGTTGGGGACCGGGAGGTCGCCCCATGCTCGCGGCGGGGAGGATGGTTTTTGGCTTGCTTGTCGGCTTCTGTCATGCGGCGGCCCGTGTCTTGCTGCTCGGTCGCCGTGTCAAGGAGCTCCTGGAGGCGTGCCATCTGGCTGCGCTATCGCCTTCCAGGTGGTCCAGCTCATTTGCTGCTGCCTAGGCACCGCACAGGTTCTCCATTGGGGTGGCCTAGACTAGGCGCCCGACTCCCAGCATGCTGGCTATAGCCGCGCCGTGTTGCCGAACCGTTCCGGCCCGGCTGGGCTCACCAGCAGCCGGCGTGCCACCCATAATGCGGTCGATCTTGCACTAGCGGGCCTCGGCACGGCGCCTCATGTTGGCCATCATGTTGGCATTGTCTAGGAGCGAGAGGCGGTGTGCCTCCAGCGTCGCTTCATCGGTGTTCACAGCGATGGGGGTGGTGAGGCCTTGTAAGGTGGCTCGCAGCAGGTCCTGGCCGCTCCAGCGGAGACCCTGCTGCGATGAGTAACCATCACCCCTGTGAAGATGTCAGTGCTGGCGCCGCTGGCGACAGGAGGGAGCGGGTCGTCAATGATCACCATGTTGCAAGGGAAGGCATCAGTGGAAGCTGCATCAGAGTCGATCAGCATCCCGACGGGCGGGTCGGTGGAGCCAACGGACTCCATGTCGGAGGCAAGCTCGTTAGCGATGCAGAGCTTGTCGAGGAGGTCGATGAGGCAGCTCTCGGAGTTGGTCGCTCCCGCATCGGGCGCGGGCTCGTTGGTGAGGCTGATCCCGCTGATAAGATCAGCGAGACAGCTCACAGCACAAGCAGCTTCTACGCCATGAAGCGCGCTGACGCAAACACCATCAGGCGTTCCAGGCTAGCTGCGCTCGCCAGAAAGGAAGAGGGTTCCCGTCCAGAACGTGTTTCCGGCCGACGGTGCACTTAGCCCCACAGTGGGCGTCAAATGTCGGGGATATCTAGCGACATATGCCAGGGGGTGGCTTATCATGGATGGGGACAGGAGTATGTCGTCGGGCCCTGGAAGCGGGAGTGAGCGAGATCTCGAATTCTTACGAGTCATACCCAGGTTCGGGGCTCTCCATGGAGATAACACCACTAGTGCTGCTCTGCGGGGTTCTCGCATGATGACTATCATCAATAGGTGGCTACATGGTTGCTCCTTGAGCTGTTCGGCTAGAAGAGTAAGAAGGGCAAGGCTAGCTCCTTTGCCTCTCTAGCTATGGATGTGTGTATTCATGTGGGTGTTGAACACTTTGCATGGGTGAACCTGGGGGGTTTATATAGGCCTACCCCTCAGGGGTACAATGGTAATCTGTCTGGGTGTAGGACCCAGTTGTCAGTGTCTCTGGATGCTGGCTTCTCCGCCAGCTACTGGGGCCCGCCGCCTCGTGGGTCCCGCCGGTTGCCATGAACTTGGCCGACAGGTAGGGCCCGCCGCCTGCGGGCCATGTTGTCTGCCCTTTACTGTAGCCTCGCCCTTGATGATGGGGGGCTTGTCGGGGGACGCATGGCTACAGTCCCGCCGCCTGGAGGGCGCTTACTGTAGTCATGCTTCGTCTCATCAGATTAATGGCGCGCAAGCTCCGAGGGAAGGGAGGGCCGACTGCTAGAGGTCGGCCTGCCCTCGAGGCCGCCAGCTCGGGGTGTGCCGTCTTCTAGTTGCTCACGGACAGATAGGGACTTCCGCTTGTGGGCCGTACCGACCGCCTGTCGTGGGAGCATGGCGCCAGCTGACATAGGCTGCGTCATGAGTCACGTGGCTACAGTGCCGTAACGGGCAAGGGGTGTCCGCTTGGTATGCCCATGCTATGGCCATGCTCCTCCAGGATTCAGGAGTGGCAGGAGGTCCTGTAGCCACGCCCCATCTCATCGTAGTAAATGGGTGCAAACTTTGAGGGGACGTGTGGCCGCCTGCTAGGTGTCGGCTCCCTTGAGGCCGTATTCTGAGGGCATGCCGCCTTCTAGCAGCCGGCCTCCTGGACCAGCCTGCCCAAGGAGCCAGCCGTACGTCCGGAAGGTGCGAGGGGCATTAATAGCCCCGATGCCTTGAAACGCTATGGGGTGCCCATGAGGCTATCCGTGGTTAATCCCTCCGACACCCCCTTTTAATTGCACACGTAAAACAGACGATTATAGTTCTTCGGTGTGCGTGAAACCCTCCAATCAACGTCTGCTCGGCACTGTGGACAGAGGAAGATCGACATCTCCACATGCGCCGGAATCTGGATCCGCAAGGTGGAGCGGGAGCTAGAAGAAGACATTGAGCTTGATTCGCGACCGCCCGGAGCCAAAGGGGATCTTAGGGCCTCCGCGCACGAGCCCTATAGTTGTAGAAGACGGCCGTGCCTCCACAACAATCTTCCCACCACCCAGAGATGAACGGGATATCGATGCCGCCCTCTTGGTCGCCTGCGCCCGGCTCCTAGCTACCAACAGGGGTCGCCACCCACCTCTATGCCTGTTCGCCTCCAACCCCATCCCCCGCTCGGCTGATTGCTGCTCACCGCTACGAGCTCCGGGGGCGCGTTCCACCACTGCTTTTATCGCACACTCGTGGCCAGCAACGGTTCACTGATGGGTCCCATGAGCCACGGGAGCAACGACTCTCTATTGGGTCCCACAAGCCATGAGAGCAACAACTCTCTACTGGGTCCAACAAGCGGCGGCCAGCAATGGTCTGATCATGTAGCGCGTCTCCGGCTGCCGCCTGGTCCCACCTGTAAGGGCCGAGTCAAATATGTTGACCTGACGGAGATGGCAATACTCATGGAACTAGTTGGTGCGCACATGGACTAGGGGCAAAACTGAGCACAATTAGCAACTGAGGGCAAAACTGAGTACATGGACACAACTGAGGGCAAACGGATAATTAACCCTACTATATAAACATGTACCCCCGCATCCATTTATCACAAGTTGAGATTATTCCAAACTTACATGGTACTATCAGATTATCATTCCTAGGGAATGGCTCGTCCACCCACACCGCTGCTGCCACCGCTCTGAGCTACTTTGCCCAACAAGCCGCCACAACGCAAAAATCCTCCACCACCATTGTTTCGAACCTCAACCTTCATAGCTGCTCCAATGTCTCTTGCCGACACCATAGCTGATGTTAGCCCCTACATACCCATCGTTCTTGACCTAGCCTCCCACAACTATTATCACTGGTGACATCTTTTCGATGTCCAACTTAGCCGATGCACTCCATTCTCATGTGGCTAACAATGGTATTCCTTGTTCCGATGATCCCCAATGGTCAAGGATGATCTTGCCATCGTTCGGTGGTTCTACACTCGGATTTCCATTGAAATCTTCAACATGCTCGACCACGTGGGTGCCATTGCTGCCAACATCTGGGTTGCTCCGTGCTAGATTTTTCAGAGCAACTATGATGCCTAGAAGAACACCCTCCACACCGAGCTCCGTAACATGGTTCAAAGCAATGCTCTAGCCAATCTCTTCTGCCAACGCATTAAAGCTATCAACGACGATCTTCGTGAACTCAATGACACCGTCAGTGACTTGCAGCTCACCAACATCATTGTCGTCAGCCTTAAAGAAAACTTCGACAAGTAGGCCTCCTTCATCCCGATGATGCAGCCTCCTACGATCTTTGCCGAGGTGTGATCTATGCTGCAACTCTCCGCGGGAACTCTAGCTCACAAGGATTCTCGAACTCAGGAGTTTCATGCTGCTGCTCGTCCACCGGTGTCTCTAATAACCCACAAGTATAGGGGATTGATACGTATCCAACGTATCTATAATTTTTGATTGTTCCATGCTATTATATTACCCCTTCTGGATGTTTATGGGCTTTATTTTACACATTTATATCATTTTTGGGACTAACTTACTAACCGGAGGCCCAGCCCATATTGCTGTTTTTTGCCTATTTCAGTATTTCGAAGAAAAGGAATATCAAACAAAGTCCAAACGGAATGAAACCTTCGGGAGCGTGATTTTTGGAACGAACGTGATCTAGAGGACTTGGAGTGCAAGCCAACAAGCTGTCGAGGCTCCCACGAGATAGGAGCCCCCCCCCTATAGGACGTGCCCCCTATCTCGTGGGCCCCTCGGGCGGCCACCGACGTACTTCTTCCTCGTATATATACCTACGTACCCCGAAAACATCCAGGAGAAGGACGAAACACAATTTCCACCACCGTAACCTTCTGTATCCGCGAGATCTCATCTTGGAGCCTTCGCCGGCACTCTGCCGGAGGGGGAATCGACCACGGAGGGCTTCTAAATCAACACCCTTGCCCCTCCGATGAGTTGTGAGTAGTTTACCACAGACCTACGGGTCCATAGTTATTAGCTAGATGGCTTCTTCTCTCTTTTTGGATCTCAATACAATGTTCTCCCCCTCTCTTGTGGAGATCTATTCGATGTAAACTCTTTTTGCGGTGTGTTTGTCGAGATCCGATGAATTGTGGGTTTATGATCAAGTTTATCTATGAATAATATTTGAATCTTCTCTGAATTCTTTTATGTATGATTGAGTTATCTTTGCAAGTCTCTTCGAATTATCAGTTTGGTTTGGCCTACTAGATTGATCTTTCTTGCCATGGGAGAAGTGCTTAGCTTTGGGTTCAATCTTGCGGTGTCCTTATCCAGTGATAGAAAGGGTTGCAAGGCACGTATTGTATTGTTGCCATCGAGGATAACAAGATGGGGTTTATATCATATTGCTTGAGTTTATCCCTCTACATCATGTCATCTTGCTTAATGCGTTACTCTGTTCTTTATGAACTTAATACTCTAGATGCAGGCAGGAGTCGGTTGATGTGTGGAGTAATAGTAGTAGATGTAGGCAGGAGTCGGTCTACTTGTTATAGACGTGATGCCTATATACATGATCATGCCTAGATAATCTCATAACTATGCGCTTTTCTATCAATTGCTTGACAGTAATTTGTTCACCCACCATAATACTTATGCTATCTTAAGAGAAGCCACTAGTGAAACCTATGGCCCCCGGGTCTATCTCCTATCATATTTGCTTTCAATCTACTTTTATTTGCATTTTTACTTTTTGCATCTATATTATAAAATACCAAAAATATATTTATCTTATCATACTATCTTTATTAGATCTCATTTTCGCAAGTGGCCGTGAAGGGATTGACAACCCATTTATTGTGTTGGTTGCGAGTTCTCAGTTTGTTTGTGTAGGTGCGTGGGACTTTTGAGGAGCCTCCTGCTGGATTGATACCTTGGTTCTCAAAAACTGAGGGAAATACTTAGGCTACTATCGTTGCATCACCCTCTCCTCTTCGAGGAAACCCAACGCAAGCTCAAGACGTAGCAAGAAGGATTTCTGGTGCCGTTGCTGGGGAGGTCTTCGCTCAAGTCAAGGCATACCAAGTACCCATCACAAACCCATCTCCCTCGCATTTACATTATTTGCCATTTGCCTCTCGTTTTCCTCTTCCCCACTTCACCCTTGCCGTTTTATTCGCCCTCTCTTTTCCAATCTCCTCCTCTCTTTTTCGCTTGCCCTTTTCTGTTTGCTTGTGTGTTGGATTACTTGTTGCCATGGCGCAAGATAATACCAAATTGTGTGATTTCTCGAATACCAATAATAATGATTTCCTTAGTACTCTGATTGCTCCTCTTAATGATGTTGAGTCTTGTGAAATCAATACTACTTTGCTGAATCTTGTTATGAAAGATCAATTCGCCGGCCTTCCTAGTGAAGATGTCGCTACTCATCTAAACAATTTTGTTGATTTGTGTGATATGCAAAAGAATAAAGATAAGGATAACAATATTGTCAAATTGAAGTTATTTCCTTTTTCACTTAGATATCGTGCTAAAGTTTGGTTTTTGTCTTTGCCTAAAAATAGTATTGATTCTTGGAACAAGTGCAAAGATGCTTTTATCTCTAAGTATTTTCCTCCCGCTAAGATTATTACTCTTAGGAACGATATTATGAATTTTAAACAACTTGATCATGAGCATGTTTCCCAATCTTGGGAAAGAATGAAATTGATGCTTCGCAATTGCCCTACTCATGGTTTGAATTTATGGATGATCATACAAAAAATTTATGCCGGTTTGAACTTTGCTTCTAGAAATCTCTTAGATTCGGCCGCGGGATGCACGTTTATGGAAATTACATTAGGAGATGCTACAAAACTTCTTGATAATATTATGGCTAATTATTTTCAATGGCACACCGAAAGATCTTCTAGTAAAAAAGTGCATGCTATAGAAGAAATCAATGTTTTGAGTGAAAAGATGGATGAACTTATGAAGATGTTTGCCACTAAAAATACTCCTCTTGATCCTAATGATATGCCTTTGTCTTCTTTGATTGAGAATAATAATGAATCTATGGATGTAAATTTTGTTGGTAGGAACAGTTTTGGAAACAATGCTTATAGAGGAAACTTTAATGCTAGACCGTTCCCTAGTAATTCCTCTAATAATTATGGAAATTCCTACAATAATTCTTATGGTAATTTTAATAAGATGCCCTCTGATTTTCAGAATAGTGTGAAAGAGTTTATCATTTCTCAAAAGAATTTTGATGATTTGCTTGAAGAAAAATTGCTCAAAGTTGATGATTTGGCTAGGAACGTTGATAGACTTTCGCTTGATGTTGATTCTCTTAAACTTAGATCTTCTCCTCCTAATCATGATATCAATGAGTCTCTAAAATTAATGAGAATTTCCATTGATGGGTGTAAGGAAAGAACCGCTAGATTGCGTGCTAAGAAAGATAGCTTTATAAAAGCGTGTTCTTCTAGTTTCCATGAAAATAATGATGAGGATCTTAAAGTTATTGATGCGTCTCCTATTAGATCTATGTTTTGCAATATGAATTTTGATGATTATGGGACTGATAATGAATCAACTTTTCCTAGAAGGCATCCCAAGAATTCAGAGTCTTTAGATCTTGATGCTAAATTTGGTAAAAGTGAGATTGGAGAGTCCTCAACTTCTAATAACATTGAACCTACTATCTCGGATTTCAAGGAATTTGATTATGATAATTGCTCTTTAAAAGGTTGTATTTCCTTGTTGCAATCCGTTGTTAATTCTCCTCATGCTTATAGTCAAAATAAAGCTTTTACCAAACATATTGTTGATGCCTTGATGCAATCTTACGATGAAAAACTTAATTTGGAAGTCTCTATACCTAGAAAACTTAATGATGAGTGGGAACCTACTATAAAGATTAGAATTAAAGATTATGAGTGTTTTGCTTTGTGTGATTTGGGTGCTAGTGTTTCCACGATTCCGAAAACTTTATGTGATATTCTAGGTTTCCATGATCTTGATGATTGCTCTTTAAATTTGCACCTTACGGATTCCACCATTAAAAGCCAATGGGAAGGATCAATGATGTTTTCATTGTTGCAAATAGAAATTTGGTTCCTGTGGATTTTATCGTTCTTGATGTAGATTGCAATCTTTCTTGCCCTATTATTCTTGGTAGACCTTTCCTTAGAACGATTGGCGCGATTATTGATATGAAGGAAGGGAATATTAGATTCCAATTTCCATTAAAGAAAGGCATGGAGCACTTTCCAAGAAACAAAGTCAAATTACCTTATGAATCTATCATGCGGGCTACTTATGAATTTAGTGCCAAAGATGGCACTCGTTAGATCTATCTTCGTTTTTATGCCTAGCTAGCGGCGTTAAACGATAGCGCTAGTTGGGAGGTAACCCAATTTTCTTTATGTTTTTTTTGTTTTTGCTCCTGTTTAGTAATATATCTTGCATCTACCTTCTATTTAGATGTGTTTTTATCTTTTAATTAGTGTTTGTGCCAAGTAGAACCTATAGGATAACCTACGATGATAGTTGATTTGGTTCTGCTGAAAAACAGAAACTTTGCGCGCACGAATATAATTTTGTTAAATCACAGGAATGTGATTTTGCGTTTATTCTTTTTGCTGCTGTTCAATAAACAAATTTTCCAGGACTTCCTATTGTTGTAGGATTTTTAGAGTTGCAGAAGTTTGCTTTAGTTACAGATTGCTACAGACTGTTCTGTTTTTGACATATTCTGTTTTTCGTGTGTTGTTTGCTTATTTTGATGCATCTATGGCTAGTAAAATAGTTTATAAACCATAGAGAAGTTGGAATACAGTAGGTTTAACACCAAAATAAATAAAAAATGAGTTCATTGCAGTACCTTATGTGGTGGTTTTGTTTTCTTTCACTAACGGAGCTTATAAGTTTTCCCGTTGAGTTTTGTGTTGTGAAGTTTTCAAGTTTTGGGTAAAGCCTTTATGGACTATGGAATAAAGGGTGGCAAGAGCCTAAGCTTGGGGATGCCCAAGGCACCCCAAGATATTCAAGAATATCCAAAAGCCTAAGCTTGGGGATGCCCTGGGAAGGCATCCCCTCTTTCGTCTTTGTTCATTCGTAACTTTACTTGGAGCTATATTTTTATTTGCCACATGATATGTGTTTTGCTTGGAGCGTCGTGTATTATATTAGTCTTTGATTTTTAGTTTACCACAATCATCCTTGTTGTACACACCTTTTGGGAGAAGCCTATTTGATTAGAATTTGCTAGAATACTCTATGTGCTTCACTTATATCTTTTGAGCTTGATAGTTTTTGCTCTAGTGCTTCACTTATATCTTTTAGAGCACGGTGGTGTCTTAATTTTGAAGAAATTATTAGTCTCTCATGCTTCACTTATATCTTTTTTAGAGTATTTTAGAACAGCATGGTATTTGCTATGGTTATAAAATTGGTCCTAGAATGGCAGGCATCCAAGTTGGGTATAATAAAAACTATCATAGAAAGTGAATTGGATGCTATGAATAATTTGATGCTTGATAATTGTTTTGAGATATGAAGGTAGTGATATTAAAGTCATGCTAGTTGGGTGATTATGAATTTAAAGAGTTCTTGTGTTGAAGTTAGCAAGTCCCATAGCATGCACGTATGGTTAAAGTTGTGTAACAAATTTGAAACATGAAGTGTACCTGGATTGTGCATCCTTATGAGTGGCGGTCGGGGACGAGAGATGGTCTTTTCCTACCAATCTATCCCCCTAGGAGCATGCGCATAGTACTTGATTTTTGGTGACTTCTAAATTTTTGTAATAAGTATATGAGTTCTTTTGACTAATGTTGAGTCCATGGATTATACGCACTTTTACCTTTCCGCCTTTGCTAGCCTCTTCGGTACCGTGCATTGCCCTTTCTCACCTTGAGAGTTGGTGCAAACTTCGCCGGTGCATCCAAACCCCGTGATACGATACACTCTATCACACTTAAACCTCCTTATATCTTCCTCAAAATAGCCACCATACCTACCTATTATGGCATTTCCATAGCCATTCCGAGATATATTGCCATGCAACTTTCCACCGTTCCATTCATCATCATCATGACATACTTTACTTTTGTCATATTGCCATTGCATGATCATGTAGTTGACATCGTATTTGTGGCAAAGCCACCATGCATTATTTTTCATACATGTCACTCTTGATTAATTGCACCATCCCGGTACACCGCCGGAGGCATTCATATAGAGTCATATCTTGTTCTAGTTTCGAGTTGTAATTCTTATGTTGTAATCAATAGAAGTGTGATGATCATCATTATTAGAACATTGCCCAAAGAAAAAAAAAGAAAGGCCAAAAAGAAGAAAAAAGAAAGTCCCAAAAGAAAAAAACAAAATAAATAAAATAAATAAAAAGGGCAATGTTACTATCTCTTTTTCCACACTTGTGCTTCAAAGTAGCACCTTGTTCTTCATGTAGTGAGTCTCATATATTGTGCTTCAAAGTAGCACCATGTTTTTCATATAGTGAGTCTCATAAGTTGTCTTTTTCATACTAGTGGGAATTTTTCATTATAGAACTTGGCTTGTATATTCCTACGATGGGCTTCCTCAAATGCCCTAGGTCTTCGTGAGCAAGCAAGTTGGATGCACACCCATTAGTTTTCTTTTGTTGAGCATTCATTTATAGCTCTAGTGCATCTGTTGCATGGCAATCCCTACTCCTCATGTTGACATCAATTGATGGGCATCTCCATAGCCTGTTGATTATCCTCGTCAATGTGAGACTTTTTTTGTCTTCTCCACACAATCCCCATCATCATATTCTATTCCACCCATAGTGCTATATCCATGGCTCAGGCTCATGTATTGCGTGAAGGTTGAAAAAGTTTGAGATTATTTAAGTATGAAACAATTGCTTGGCTTGTCATCAGGGGTATAGAAGTTTGGAACATCTTTGTGTGACGAAAATGAAGCATAGCCTAACTATATGATTTTGTAGGGATGAACTTTCTTTTGCCATGTTATTTTGAGAAGACGTGATTACTTTGATTAGTATGCTTGAAGTGTTACTATTTCTTTTATCAATATGAACTTTTATTTTGAATCATTTGGATCTGAACATTCATGCCACAATAAAGAAAAATACATTATGAATTATGCTAGGTAGCATTCCACATCAAAAAATCTCTTTTTATCATTTACCTACTCGAGGACGAGTAGGAATTAAGCTTGGGATGCTTGATACATCTCCAACGTATCTATAATTTTTATTATTGTTCCATGCTATTATATTACCCCTTTTGGATGTTTATGGGCTTTATTTTACACATTTATATCATTTTTGGGACTAACCTACTAACCGGAGGCCCAGCCCATATTGCTGTTTTTTTTGCCTATTTCAGTATTTCGAAGAAAAGGAATATCAAATGGAGTCCAAATGGAATGAAACCTTCGGGAGCGTGATTTTTGGAACAAACGTGATCCAGAGGACTTGGAGTGCAAGCCAAGAAGCTGCCGAGGCTCCCACGAGATAGGAGGGCGCGCCCCCCTGTCTCGTGAGCCCCTCGGGCGGCCACTGACGTACTTCTTCCTCCTATATATACCTACGTACCCCAAAAACATCCAGGAGAAGGACGAAACACAATTTCAACCACCGTAACCTTCTGTATCTGCGAGATCTCATCTTGGAGCCTTCGCTGGCACTCTGCCGGAGGGGGAATCGACCACGGAGGGCTTCTACATCAACACCCTTGCCCCTCTGATGAGTTGTGAGTAGTTTACCACAGACCTGTGGGTCCATAGTTATTAGCTAGATGGCTTGTTCTCTCTTTTTGGATCTCAATACAATGTTCTCCCCCTCTCTTGTGGAGATCTATTTGATGTAAACTCTTTTTGCGGTGTGTTTGTCGAGATCCGATGAATTGTGGGTTTATGATCAAGTTTATCTATGAATAATATTTGAATCTTCTCTAAATTCTTTTATGTATGATTGGGTTATCTTTGCAAGTCTCTTCGAATTATCAGTTTGGTTTGGCCTACTATATTGATCTTTCTTGCCATGGGAGAAGTGCTTAGCTTTGGGTTCAATCTTGCGGTGTCCTTACCCAGTGACAGAAAGGGTTGCAAGGCACGTATTGTATTGTTGCCATCGAGGATAACAAGATGGGGTTTATATCATATTGCTTGAGTATATCCCTCTACATCATGTCATCTTGCTTAATACGTTACTCTATTCTTTATGAACTTAATACTCTAGATGCAGGCAGGAGTTGGTCGATGTGTGGAGTAATAGTACTAGATGCAGGCAGGAGTCGGTCTACTTGTTATGGACGTGATGCCTATATACATGATCATGCCTAGATAATCTCATAACTATGCGCTTTTCTATCAATTGCTCGACAGTAATTTGTTCACCCACCGTAATACTTATGCTATCTTGAGAGAAGCCATAGTGAAACCTATGGCCCCCGGGTCTATCTCTTATCATATTTGCTTTAAATCTACTTTTATTTGCATTTTTACTTTTTGCATCTATATTATAAAATACCAAAAATATATTTATCTTATCATACTATCTTTATTATATCTCACTTTCGCAAGTGGTCGTGAAGGGATTGACAACCCCTTTATTGCATTGGTTGCGAGTTCTCAGTTTGTTTGTGTAGGTGCGTGGGACTTTTGAGGAGCCTCCTACTGGATTGATACCTTGGTTCTCTAAAACTGAGGGAAATACTTACGCTACTATCGCTGCATCACACTCTCCTCTTTGAGGAAAACCAACGCAAGCTCAAGACGTAGCAGGGATTGCGACAGTTTTCGAGGGTAGAGTATTCAACCCAAATTTATAGATTCAGGACAATGGGAGCCAAAGAATATTTGTAAGTATTAGAAGTTAAATATCTGCAGCAAAATAATCAGTAGCACGGTAATACGATAGTATTGATAGTAGTGCTAACAGCAATAGTAACGGTAACAGTGATAGCAATGATTTTGTTACAACTGTAATAGTAACAGTAGTAGTAGTAACTTAGCAAGAACTGTTGGGGAACGTAGCAGAAATTCAAAAAATTTCCTACGAATCACCAAGATCTATCTATGGAGAGACCAGCAACGAGTAGAAAGGAGGAGAGTTTACATCTACATACCCTTGTAGATCGCTAAGCGGAAGCGTTCAAGTGAACGGGGTTGATGGAGTCGTACTCGTCGTGATTCAGATCACCGATGATCAAGTGCCGAACGGACGGCACCTCCGCGTTCAACACACGTACAGCCCGGTGACGTCTCCCACGCCTTGATCCAGCAAGGAGAGAGGGAGAGGTTGAGGAAGACTCCATCCAACAGCAGCACAACGGCGTGGTGGTGGTGGAGGAGTGTGGCAATCCTGCAGGGCTTCGCCAAGCACCCACGGGACAGGAGATGTGTCACGGGAGGGAGAGGGAGGCAACCAAAGGCCTTAGGTATGATTGCTCCTCCTTTTCCCCACTATATATAGGGCCAAGGGAGAGGGGGGAGGCGCAGCCTTGCCCCCTCCTCCAAGGAAGGGGTGCGGCTAAGGATGGGGAGGAGTCCATCCTCCCCAAGGCACCTCGGAGGTGCCTTCCCCCTTTAGGACTCTTCCCTTTTTCCTTTATCTTGGCGCATGGGCCTCTAGGGGCTGGTGCCCTTGGCCCATGTAGGCCAAGGCGCACCCCCTACAGCCCATGTGGCCCCCCGGGGCAGGCGGCCCCACCCGGTGGGCCCCCGGGACCCTTCCGGTGGTCCCGGTACAATACCGATGACCCCGAAACTTGTCCCGATGGCCGAAACAGGACTTCCTATATATAAATCTTTACCTCCGGACCATTCCGGAACTCCTCGTGACGTCCGGGATCTCATCCGGGACTCCGAACAACATTCGGTAACCACATACAAGCTTCCTTTATAACCCTAGCGTCATCGAACCTTAAGTGTGTAGACCCTACGGGTTCGGGAGACATGCAGACATGACCGAGACGTTCTCCGGTCAATAACCAACAGCGGGATCTGGATACCCATGTTGGCTCCCACATGTTCCACGATGATCTCATCGGATGAACCACGATGTCAAGGACTTAATCAATCCCGTATTTAATTCCCTTTGTCTAGCGGTATTTTACTTGCCCGAGATTCGATCGTCGGTATACCGATACCTTGTTCAATCTCGTTACCGGCAAGTCACTTTACTCGTTCTGTAACACATCATCCCGTGATCAACTCCTTGGTCACATTGCGCATATGATGATGTCCTACCGAGTGGGCCCAGAGATACCTCTCCGTTTACACGGAGTGACAAATCCCAGTCTCGATCCGCATAAAACAATAGATACTTTCGGAGATACTTGTAGTGCACCTTTATAGTCACCCAGTTACGTTGTGACGTTTGATACACCCAAAGCACTCCTACGGTATCCAGGAGTTACACGATCTCATGGTCAAAGGAAGAGATACTTGACATTGGCAAAGCTCTAGCAAACGAACTACACGATCTTTGTGCTATGCTTAGGATTGGGTCTTGTCCATCACATCATTCTCCTAATGATGTGATCCCGTTATCAACGACATCCAATGTCCATAGCCAGGAAACCATGACTATCTGTTGATCACAACGAGCTAGTCAACTAGAGGCTCACTAGGGACATATTGTGGTCTATGTATTCTCACGTGTATTACGATTTCCGGATAATACAGTTATAGCATGAATAAAAGACAATTATCATGAACAAGGAAATATAATAATAATACTTTTATTATTGCCTCTAGGGCATATTTCCAACAGTCTCCCACTTGCACTAGAGTCAATAATCTAGTTCACATCGCCATGTGATTAACACTCACAGGTCACATCGCCATGTGACTAATACCCAAGAGTTTACTAGAATCAGTAGTCTAGTTCACATCACTATGTGATTAATACTCAATGAGTTTTAAGTTTGATCATGTTGCTTGTGAGAGAGGTTTTAGTCAACGGGTCTGAACCTTTCAGATCCGTGTGTGTTTTACAAATCTCTATGTCATCTCCTAGATGCAGCTACCACGCTCTATTTGGAGCTATTCCAAATAACTGTTCTACTTGGAGCTATTCTAAATTGTTGCTCCATTATATGTATCCGGTATCTCTACTCAGAGCTATCCGGATAGGTGTCAAGCTTGCATCGACGTAACCCTTTACGACGAACTCTTTTACCACTTCCATAATCGAGAAAATTCCTTAGTCCACTAGTTACTAAGGATAACTTTGACCGCTGTCCTGTGATCCATTCTTAGATCACTCTTGTACCCCTTGACTAACTCATGGCAAGGCACACTTCAGGTGCGGTACACAGCATAGCATACTAAAGAGCCTACGTCTTAAGCATAGGGGACGACCTTCGTCCTTTCTCTCTATTCTGCCGTGGTCGAGCTTTAAGTCTTAACTTCGTACCTTACAACTCAGGCAAGAACTCCTTCTTTGACTGGTCCATCTTGAACACCTTCAAGATCATGTCAAGGTATGTGCTCATTTGAAAGTATTATTAAGCATTTTGATCTATCCTTATAGATCTTGATGCTCAATGTTCAAGCAGCTTAATCCAGGCTTTCCATTGAAAAACACCTTTCAAATAACCCTATATGCTTTCTAGAAATTCTACATCATTTCTGATCATCAACATGTCAACAACATATACTCATCAGAAATTCTATAGTGCTCCCACTCACTTCTTTGGAAATACAAGTTTCTCATAAACTTTGTACAAACCCAAAATCTTTGATCATCATCAAAGCATACATTCCAACTCCGAGATGCTCACTCCAGTCCTTAGAAGGATTGCTGGAGCTTTGCATACTTATTAGCATCTTTCGGGATTGACAAAACCTTCCGGTTGTATCACATACAACCTTTCCTCAAGAAAATCGTCGAGGAAACAATGTTTTGACATCCTATCTGCAAGATTTCATAAATAATGCAGTAATCGCTAATATAATTCCAACAGACTCTTAGCATCGCTACGAGTGAGAAAATCTCATCGTAGTCAACTCCTTGAACTTGTCGGAAAACATCTTAACGACAAGTCGAGCTTTCTTAATGGTGACATTTACCATCATTGTCCGTCTTCCTTTTGAAATCCATCTGTACTCATACATGGATCTTCTCTCGGATTTTATGGCCTCAAGCCATTTATCGGAATCCGGGCCCACCATCGCTTCTCCATAGCTCATAGGTTCATTGTTGTCCAGCAACATGACTTCCAAGACAGGATTACGTACCACTCTGAAGTAGTACGCATCCTTGTCATCCCACGAGGTTTGGTAGTGACTTGATCCGAAGTTTCATGATCAATATCATAAGCTTCCACTTCAATTGGTGTAGGTGCCACAGGAACAACTTCCTGTGCCCTGCCACACACTAGTTGAAGAGACAGTTCAATAACCTCATCAAGTCTCCACCATCCTCCCACTCAATTCTTTCGAGAGAAACCTTTCCTCGAGAAAGGACCCGATTCTAGAAACAATTCATATTGCTTTTGGATCTGAATTAGGAGGTATACCCAACTGTTTTGGGTGTCCTATGAAGATGCATTTTATCCGCTTTGGGTTCGAGCTTAATCCTGAAACTTTTTCACATAAGCGTCGCAGCCCCAAACCTTTAAGAAACGACAACTTAGGTTTCTCTAAACCATAATTCATACGGTGTCATCTCAACGGAGTTACGTGGTGCCCTATTTAAAGTGAATGTGGTTGTCTCTAATGCCTAACCCATGAACGATAGTGGTAATTCGATAAGAGACATCATGGTACGCACCATATCCAATAGGGTGCAACTATGATGTTCGGACACACCATCACACTATGGTGTTCCAGGCGGTATTAATTGCGAAACAATTTCCACAATGTCTTAATTGTGTGCCAAAACTCGTAACTCAGATACTCATCTCTATGATCATATCATAGACATTTTATCCTCTTGTCACAATGATCTTCTACTTCACTCTGAATTTATTTGAACCATTCAATAATTCAGACTTGTGTTTCATCAAGTAAATATTCTCAACATCTACTCGAATCATCTGTGAAGTAAGAACATAACGACATTCACTGCATGCCTCAGCATTCATTGGACTGCACACATCAAAATGTGTTACTTCCAACAAGTTGCTATCTTGTTCCATCTTACTGAAACCGAGGCTTTTCAGTCATCTTGCCCATGTGGTATGATTTGCATATCTCAAGTGATTCAAAATCAAGTGAGTTCAAACGGTCCATTTGCATGGAGTTTCTTCATGCATATATACCAATAGACATGGTTCGCATGTCTCACACTTTTCAAAAACGAGTGAGTCCAAAGATCCATCAACATGGAGCTTCTTCATGCGTTTTATACCAATATGACTTACATGGCAGTGCCACATGCAAATGGTACTATCATTACTATCTTATATCTTTTGGCATGAAAAATGTGTATCACTACGATCGAGATTCAATAAACCATTCAGGTTTAATACTAATCTTGATGGTAGAGGGAGGTGCGATGTTTGATTATATCAAACTTGGAAACACTTCCAACACATATCGTCAGCTCTCCTTTAGCTAGTCTCCGTTTATTCCGTAGCTTTTATTTCGAGTTACTAACACTTAGCAACCGAACCGGTATCTTATACCCTGGTGCTACTAGGAGTACTAGTAAAGTACACATCAACACAATGTATATCCAATATACTTCTATCGACTTTGCCAGCCTTCTCATCTACCAAGTATCTAGGGTAATTCTGCTCCAGTGGTTGTTCCCTTTATTACAGAAGCACTTAGTCTCGGGTTTGGGTTCAACCTTGGGTTTCTTCACTAGAGCAGCAGCTGATTTGCCGTTTCATGAAGTATCCCTTCTTTCCCTTGCCCTTCTTGAAACTAGTGGTTTCATCAACCATCAACAATTGATGCTCCTTCTTGATTTCTACTTTCGCGATGTTAAACAACGCGAATACCTCAAGGATCATCATCTCTATCCTTGATATGTTATAGTTCATCACGAAGCTCTAGCAGCTTGGTGGCAATGACTTTGGGGAAACATCACTATCTCATCTGGAAGATCAACTCCCACTCGATTCAAGTGATTGTTGTACTCAGACAATCTGAGCACAAGCTCAACAATTGAGCTTTTCTCCCTTAGTTTGCAGGCTAAGAAAATCGTCGGAGGTCTCATACCTCTAGACGTGAGCACGAGCCTGAAATCCCAATTTCAGCCCTCGAAACATCTCATATGTTCCGCGATGTTTCGAAAACGTCTTTGGTGCCTCTACTTAAACCATTTAACTGAACTATCACGTAGTTATCAAAACGTGTATGTTCGATGTTCACAACATCCACAAACGACGTTTGGGGTTCAGCACACTGAGCGGTGCATTAAGGACATAAGCTTTCTACTGATCGCATAATCGCTACTATCAACTTTCAACTATATTTTCTCTAGGAACATATCTAAAACAGTAGAACTATAGCGTGAGCTACGACATAATTTGCAAAAGGTCTTTTGACTATGTTCAAGATAATTAAGTTCATCTTATGAACTCCCACTCAGATAGACATCCCTCTAGTCATCTAAGTGATTACATGATCCGAGTCAACTAGGCCGTGTCCGATCATCACGTGAGACGGACTAGTCATCATCGGTGAACATCTTCATGTTGATCGTATCTGCTATACGACTCATGCTCGACCTTTCGGTCTCCGTGTTCCGAGGCCATGTCTGCACATGCTAGGCTCGTCAAGTTAACCCTAAGTGTTTTCGCTGTGTAAAACTGTCTTACACCCGTTGTATGTGAACGTAAGAATCCATCACACCCGATCATCACGTGGTGCTTAGAAGCGACGAACTGTAGCAACGGTGCATAGTTAGGGGAGAACACTTCTTGAAATTTTGTAAGGGATCATCTTATTTACTACCGTCGTCCTAAGTAAACAAGATGCATAAACATGATAAACATCACATGCAATCAAATAGTGACATGATATGGCCAATATCATTTTGCTCCTTTTGATCTTCATCTTCGGGGCTCCATGATCATCATCGTCACCGGCATGACACCATGATCTCCATCATCATGATCTCCATCATCGTGTCTTCATGAAGTTGTCACGCCAACGACTACTTCTACTTCTATGACTAACACGTTTAGCAATAAAGTAAAGTAGTTTACATGGCGTTTCTTCAATGACACGCAGGTCATACAAAAAAAATAAAGACAACTCCTATGGCTCCTGCCGGTTGTCATACTCATCGACATGCAAGTCGTGAATCCTATTACAAGAACATGATCAATCTCATACATCACATATCATTCATCACATTCTTCTTGGCCATATCACATCACATAGCATACCCTGCAAAAACAAGTTAGACGTCCTCTAATTGTTGTTTGCATGTTTTACGTGGCTGCTATGGGTTCTAGCAAGAACGTTTCTTACCTACGCAAAACCACAACGTGATATGCCAATTGCTATTTACCCTTCATAAGGACCCTTTTCATCGAATCCATTCCGACTAAAGTGGGAGAGACTGGCACCCGCTAGCCACCTTATGCACCAAGTGCATGTCAATCGGTGGAACCTGTCTCACGTAAGAGTACGTGTAAGGTCGGTCCGGGCCGCTTCATCCCACAATACCGTCGAAACAAGATTGGACTAGTAACGGTAAGCATATTGAACAACATCAACGCCCACAACTACTTTGTGTTCTACTCGTGCAAAGAATCTACGCAATAGACCTAGCTCATGATGCCACTGTTGGGGAACGTAGCAGAAATTCAAAAATTTTCCTACGAATCACCAAGATCTATCTATGGAGAGACCAGCAACGAGTAGAAAGGAGGAGAGTTTGCATCTACATACCCTTGTAGATCGCTAAGCGGAAGCGTTCAAGTGAACGGGGTTGATGGAGTCGTACTCGTCGTGATTCAGATCACCGATGATCAAGTGCCGAACGGACGGCACCTCCGCGTTCAACACACGTACAGCCCGGTGACGTCTCCCACGCCTTGATCCAGCAAGGAGAGAGGGAGAGGTTGAGGAAGACTCCATCCAACAGCAGCACAACGGCGTGGTGGTGGTGGAGGAGTGTGGCAATCCTGCAGGGCTTCGCCAAGCACCCACGGGACAGGAGATGTGTCACGGGAGGGAGAGGGAGGCAACCAAAGGCCTTAGGTATGATTGCTCCTCCTTTTCCCCACTATATATAGGGCCAAGGGAGAGGGGGGAGGCGCAGCCTTGCCCCCTCCTCCAAGGAAGGGGTGCGGCTAAGGATGGGGAGGAGTCCATCCTCCCCAAGGCACCTCGGAGGTGCCTTCCCCCTTTAGGACTCTTCCCTTTTTCCTTTATCTTGGCGCATGGGCCTCTAGGGGCTGGTGCCCTTGGCCCATGTAGGCCAAGGCGCACCCCCTACAGACCATGTGGCCCCCCGGGGCAGGTGGCCCCACCCGGTGGGCCCCCGGGACCCTTCCGGTGGTCCCGGTACAATACCGATGACCCCGAAACTTGTTCCGATGGCCGAAACAGGACTTCCTATATATAAATCTTTACCTCCGGACCATTCCGGAACTCCTCGTGACGTCCGGGATCTCATCCGGGACTCCGAACAACATTCGGTAACCACATACAAGCTTCCTTTATAACCCTAGCGTCATCGAACCTTAAGTGTGTAGACCCTACGGGTTCGGGAGACATGCAGACATGACCGAGACGTTCTCCGGTCAATAACCAACAGCGGGATCTGGATACCCATGTTGGCTCCCACATGTTCCACGATGATCTCATCGGATGAACCACGATGTCAAGGACTTAATCAATCCCGTATTTAATTCCCTTTGTCTAGCGGTATTTTACTTGCCCGAGATTCGATCGTCGGTATACCGATACCTTGTTCAATCTCGTTACCGGCAAGTCACTTTACTCGTTCTGTAACACATCATCCCGTGATCAACTCCTTGGTCACATTGCGCATATGATGATGTCCTACCGAGTGGGCCCAGAGATACCTCTCCGTTTACACGGAGTGACAAATCCCAGTCTCAATCCGCATAAAACAATAGATACTTTCGGAGATACTTGTAGTGCACCTTTATAGTCACCCAGTTACGTTGTGACGTTTGATACACCCAAAGCACTCCTACGGTATCCAGGAGTTACACGATCTCATGGTCAAAGGAAGAGATACTTGACATTGGCAAAGCTCTAGCAAACGAACTACACGATCTTTGTGCTATGCTTAGGATTGGGTCTTGTCCATCACATCATTCTCCTAATGATGTGATCCCGTTATCAACGACATCCAATGTCCATAGCCAGGAAACCATGACTATCTGTTGATCACAACGAGCTAGTCAACTAGAGGCTCACTAGGGACATATTGTGGTCTATGTATTCACACGTGTATTACGATTTCCGGATAATACAGTTATAGCATGAATAAAAGACAATTATCATGAACAAGGAAATATAATAATAATACTTTTATTATTGCCTCTAGGGCATATTTCCAACAAGAACAATATGTAAAAAAATTGTAGGCATTAGATTAGTGAATTCGTTGGATGATATTCATCATATAACAGTCATAACCTAGGGTGATGCAATACTAGCTCCAGTGCATAATATAATGTAGGCATGTATTTCGTACATAGTCATACGTGCTTATGGAAAGAACTTGTATGACATCTTTTATCCTACCCTCCCGTGGCAGCGGGGTCCATAAGGAAACTAAAGGATATTAAGGCCTCCTTTTAATAGAGAACCAAAACAAAGCAATAACACATAGTGAATACATGAACTCCTCAAACTACGGTCATCACCGGAAAGTATCTCAATAACTGTCAAACTGGGGTTTACGGATCATAACACGTAATAGGTGAATATGACTTGCAAGATCGGATCTTGAACATACATATAATGGTGAAAACATAAAAGGTTCAGATCTAAAATCATGGCACCCGTGCCCAAAGTGACAAGCATTAAGCATGGCAAAGTCATAACAACATCAATCTCAGAACATAGTGGATACTAGGGATCAAGTCCTAACAAAACTAACTCGATTACATGATGAATCTCATCCAACTCCTCACCAACAAGCGAGCCTACGAAGGAATTACTCACTCCCGGTGGGGAGCATCATGGAATTGGTGATGAAGGAGGGTTGGTGATGACGAAGACCAAAGATTCCCCTCTCCCAAGCCCCAGACGGGCTCTAGATCTGGCCTCCCGGTGAAGAACAGGAGGTGGCGGCGACTTCATATCGTGAAACGTGATGAAACTTCCTCCCTGATTTTTTCTCCAAAAATAGGATTTTATAGCATCAGAATTAGGGTCAGTGGGACCACGAGGTGGGCACAACCCACCAGGGCGCGCCTGGAGGGGGTTGCACTCTGGTGTCTTGTGCTCACCCAGGGGTCCCCCTCCGGTGGTTCTTGGCTCCAGTATTTTTATTTTATTGTAAAACAATTCTCCAAAAAGTTGTGTTCCATTCCGAGAACTTTTATTTCTGCACAAAAACAACACCATGGTAGTTCTGCTGAAAACAGCGCCAGTCCGGGTTAGTTTCATTCAAATCATCCAAATTAGAGTCCAAATTAAGAGCAAAAGCATTAGGAAAAGTAGATACGTCAGAGACGTATCGGTCTCCTACTTCGACCGCGCTTTCCGGTCCATCACCAAACATGTAGCCTCCGTCTGGCCGGCGTCCAAGCCCAAATTTTCATGGGAAGATTCCGGTGTACTGGCCTTCGTCGAGTCGATCTACCTCGACTCCTACCGGTGTGCCCGCTCTGCCGATGGCACCCCATCCATAGTCGCCTCTGCTTCGATGGCTCCACCGACCTGGCGGCCACCACATGATCCATGGATCGTACTTGTTCAAGCCCGGCCAATGCCATGGACGTCATCGTCGTCTTCAATGCAACCACCGCCAGCCTACTCTGGCGCTTGGATGTCGGGCATGCATCCGCACACTAGCACCCCAGGACTACTCGGCCCGCATCCTCCTTCACAGGCCTACCATGCTACACCGTACGTGTCTCCCCCTAGCTATCTGCCATACACTCCGTATGGTGCCTATCCTACACTATTATACCAGGCCGCTCCATCGACTGCTCCCTCGATCTACGCACCAAACATTGCATCATTATTGGATTCTTCCTCTACACTGAGCTGGGATCAAGCTGCGTCTCTTTCGGCCATGAATAACTTTGCTGCCCATGGAGACTCAGGTAATGATTTGGTCTTTGATTTTGGTGCTTCTTATCATATGTCCGCTTCGAGTAATATGATGTCATCTTGTTCCTCTCCCCTGTCTTACTCCTCCATCATCATTGGGATGGCTCCGTTGTCCCTATTTCATGCATTGGTCACACATGTATTCCTACCATTAACCGCACCCTAGCCCTTAGCAATGTTCTTGTTGCACCCGACTCGTTCAAAATCTAATATCTTCGACAATTTATTATTGACAATCATTTTTCTTTGGAATTTGACCCCTTTGGTTTGTCTGTGAAAGACCTTCTAACCAAGGTCGAGATCGCTCGGTTCAATAGCTCTGGTGACCTCTATACTCTTCGTGGTCCTCCCACCCCCGCCGGTCCTACCCCATGGCTGCTTCGGTTGATCTCTAGCACCAGCGTCTTGGGCATCCTCATCGTGATGTTATATCTTCGGTCCTCAGCGAGTTTTCCATACCAAATAATCGAGATTCTCATGTGTCTCCGATTGTGAGTCGTGTCAACAAGGCAAACATGTTTGGCTTCCTTTTAATTCATCTAGTTCCACTAGCACCTTTTCTTTTCAACTATTCCATTGCGACATATGGACGTTGCCTATCTCCGTTGTATCCGGTTTTAAATATTATCTTGTCATATTGAATTATTTCACCCATTTTGTTTGGACTTTTGCCCTTCGCAACAAATCTAATCTGCATGCCATTTTCCGTAATTTTCGACGATATTTGTCCGCCCACTTCCTTCTTCCTATACACTTCGTTCAGTGTGACAATGGACGTGAATTTGAAAACTTATGTAATCACACCTTCCTTTCTCATGGCATTTTACTTTGAATTTCTTGCCTTTACACCTCACTTCAAAACGGCAAAGCTGAACGCTCTCTTCGTACCATCAATAGCATAATTCTTACTCTGCTAATTCACTCATCCATGCCACCTTAATTTTGGGCCGAAGCACTACGTACAACCACATATCTTCTCAACATACGTCCCTCCAAAGCCAACCCTTGTACCACTTCATACTGTTCCCTTTTTCTTTCTCATCCAGACTACCTTGAGCTATGCGTCTTTGGCTGCCTGTGTTTTCCCAAAGCTTATACAACATCTCCTAACAAACTCGCCCCACTTTCTTTCCCATATGTGTTTCTTGTCCATACAGATAAGCATAAAGGTTACTGCGGCCTGGATTTGACTTCAGCTCATGTGCATGTCTCTCAACACGTCACATTTGTTGAGCATGTCTTTTCTTTCACCAATCATTCTCTAGAGATAACATCACCAGCCTCGCCTACTACACCACCTATGGGGACGTGTTCTTTTCCCATTGCATCCTCCTGTAGCACGCCATGCAGACCCGGACGTCGTTCGCCCATCCTACTCGCCCGCTCCACGTGATCCAACATCTCCTAATACACCCACTTCTATCGCGCCCGCTCCATCCGCTGCGCAGGGCGCGCTTGAGCATCATCCTCCGTCCACCCCTCCATCGGTTGCCTCTTCTTACACGGAATCATATCCTTCCCAGCCTCCACGTCCTCCATCGCCTCATGCCATTTCCGTCCCAATTTCCAACCAATGACCACACTATGCGCACCGGTGCCAAAGCTGTCTTTGGCCTTCCCACATGTCGTCTTAATCTTACCGCATATCCTGCAATCTCCCCTGTCCCAAAATCATACAAAGCCGCTCTCCTTGATCCTCATTGGGTTGGCGCCATGAAACAAGAGTACCATGCTCTTGTTCTGAATAACACTTGGCAACTCGTTCCTCATCCCTCCAACCCCAACTTAGTTTCTGACAAATGGGTCTTCCATCAGAAATTTCACTCCTATGGTAGTCTATCCCGCTACAAGGCTTGGTAGGTCCGTCGCGGGTTTTCTCAATAGCATGGCATCGACTATGACAAAACTTTCTTTCATCGTCAAACCAAGTACTATTCACACCTTCTAAGCCTTATCGTCTCCTGCGACTGGCCTATCCATCAGCTCGATGTGCAAAATGCCTTCCTTCATAGCTCCCTCAATGAAATGGTGTATTGTCAGCAACCTCTTGGGTTCAAGGATCCCTCTCTTCCCAATCATGTTTGCCTCCTTAAAAAAATCTCTTTACGGCTTAAAACAAGCGCCTCGTGCATGGTTTCAATGTTCCGCCACCTACCTTTTGTCTATCGGCTTTGTTCCTTCTCTCTCTCTCTCTCTGATTCCTCTCTTTTTATTCATCATTCTGATAACCAGACTGCCTACTTACTTCTATAAGTTGATGATATCATCCTCACTGCATCTTCCTCTTCGTTCTTAGCTCATATTATTTCTCTTCTTCAGTATGAGTTCTACATGACTGACCTCGGTCATCTTCATCACTTCTTGGGCATCGTCGTTACTTGTGATTCCACTGGTGTCTTACTATCTCAACAACAACCTTGATATTCTTCCTCGTGCTGGTATGCTTGCCTGTCAGCCTTCCCATACTCCTGTTGACACTGGTGCCAAACTATCTTCCAACGACGAACCTTTTCACAATTCCACCCTCTATCGCAACATCACCGGTGCGCTCCAATACCTTAGCATTACTCGTCCCGACTTGTCATACTCTGTTCAGCAAGCCTTCTTATTTATGCATGATCCCCGTCTCATGAACATACTCTCCATATTGAATAAAAAATCACAATTCAATAGTTCCACAACATCGTAAACTTTGTCAAACTTCAATAGCTGAGCATTGCAAGGGGCATATAAATATTTCCACACTCTAGGTTGTGTACTTCAGTACTTACAATATGTACATAAAATACATTAGTAGGGGGTACTACAACATGGAAAATACCTTTGAGCTCATTCAGATATGGAGTGAATTGCAGATAACATCAACATTGAAGGCTAGGGTTGCGGAAACCACACTTTTACAGTTTTGTGCCAAAACCCATTAATTCCGAGCCTATTTTTTTGCAAAAAACACTAGTTGATGACTTAGACCATTTTGAGCATGATTATGACAGGTGGGTCCCATGGATGATGATGTGGCATACCGGTTCAAGTTAGACATTGTTATATGAGGGTTTTTTTGGGATTTACAAAATAGTCCATGTAGTTTTGTAGGGACAACCTTCATTCAAAAACAAAAAAGTAATCATACCCAAAGCTACTCGTGGCCCGGCCAAACGTCGGCGCCGCTGCTGCTACTTGCGGCCTGGCCAAACATCGGCGCTGCTGCTGCTCGTGTCATCTCTCACAGCATCTCATGGAGCTGCTACTGCTTGTGTCCCGATCGGCGCAGGGCTGGCGCGGTGGAGTTATTGCTACACGTGGCCCGGCCGACGCGGTGGAGTTGCTACTGGTGCCCACGCCAACACACTCCAGCTCCACACGCTGGCACACTCGATCTTCACATTGTTGGATCGCGAGATCTTCCTCGTCACCCCCGGCGCCACACTGGAGGTGGACATGCTCACGGGGTGTTGCGAGCGCGTGCGCGCCACCCTATTGTCGTGGAATAAGTCTGCCATGGGAGGGAGGATTTATCTCGCCGACGGGTCTATGTCGCCATGGAAGGGATCCGCGGTAGCCGCGGGAGTGCGGATCTACGTCGTCGGCAGGTAGGAAGCAGAGGATGTGCATCCCGATGCGCGGGACGATGACAGGACAGCCACGAGGGTGCCCGGCAAGAAGGAGGCGGCAAGCACCTTGGGCCCGGCCACAAGGAGAGTACACCGTGATGACAACGTCGGTGGAGGGAAGGGTGATGGTGTGCTGGAAACCTCGATCCCGATCTGGAACGGGTAGGACAGGTTTAGATCTTTTTTTAGGGAGCAGAAGGAGATTTTGGTAGGGAGGGGAGGAGTTTTTTTGTAAAAAGACCCATTCTAACGTTGTCCGTTGCAAAACGGTACGCCACATCGGCAAATGAGGGTCCCATCTGTCATAATCATGCTAAAAATGTTCTAAGCCGTCAACCAATGTTTTTTGCACAAAATTACGGTCAAATTTTTTTTGGCACAAAACTGTTAAAGTGTTGTTTCTGCAACCCTAGCCTTCAATGTCGATGTTTTCTTCAATTCACTCTTCAGATACAAGAGAATACTTAGTTTGCTTCAACAGAAGGTATTTACTTGTCACCCCCAACTCATAGTGAAATAATGAATCGACTTGGTGCCACATAATCGCCATATAATTTTCACAAGCAACGGTGATGAGATCTTCAGCCCAGTGCATCTCATCTCATGCACTTTGCACCAGCACATCCAGTTTAGGTCATTCTAATTTCCCAAGCAACAAAAATCACTTCAATTTGAAGAACTACACACCTTCTTCGCAAGTTCTTGCAGGTGCTTTTTACATTACAATTGGCGAAGACCAGGAGTATTTGGGGAAGAAATATCTATGTGCTGCTTTAAGAGTAAGAAACCAGTTAGAGCATCTCCACTCGCGCCCCCAACATGCCCCCAGGGCTCTTCTTTTAGTGTTGGCGTCAAAAAATTGGCCTAGTCGCGCCCCCAGGGCCTTGTTTATCACCAGTTTGGGCCGAAATAACAGCGGGCGAACCCGAGCCGAACATAAGCCCTCGGAGGTCGCCTGGGGGCGCCGGCCGAAGCAAAAAGGCGCGTGGGTCCGCTCTGTCGGCGAGAGAAGGCCTTTTTTTCCCACTGACCGCCCCTGCTTTTCCCCCTCTGTTTCCCTCCATTCCCCCCTTTTGCCCCTCTTCTCCCACCATTCTCCTCTATCTCCCCTCCATCAGGCCGCCATGCCGCCGAAGAAGTACACGGCCCCTCGCGTCGCTACCGATGCCGATGCCACCCAGCCGAAGCAGAGGAAGCCGAGGGCGCCGCCGTCCAAACCAACGGGCATGTCAAACGCCGACTGGAAGGCGGAGGTTCAGCGTCAGGAGGCTGTCACCACCAACCAGCAAAACAGGCTAAACGCCAAGAAGGCCTAGGACAGGGCGGCGGCGGCGACTGCGGCAGAGCAGGCAGAGGCATCTCGCGCGGCGGAGCAGGCGGAGGCGTCTCGCGTGGGGATGATGAATCCACCCAGCGGGCACGGCCCGCACGCCCCCTGGAGCCAGCAGAGCGTCGGGTCGCCACAGCCCTCGGGGTGCTTGCCCCTCGCCTGGCTACGCTGATGGCGATGCGCACGGCGGGTTCAACCCGAACATCACCTTTCCACATGGAGACCCCGCCCGGCGCACACCCTCACCAGCGTTTGCCGGCGTCCAGTACCCCCAGTACACCTGCACACCGTCGGCTTACGCAGCCTCCCCGACGTCGCCTCTGCGCCATGGCGCGCTGCACTTCTCGCAAGCCTCATTGTCACATCTCGGCAACCCTGAAGCGACGGAAGCCGACATGGACGACATCATCACGAGTAGCTCGGCCGCCGCCGCCGCCCCCGGGTTCAATGCCCAAGACGATACAATGGACCTCACCAGTGACATGGACGACGAGCTCGACTACGGCGAGGAGGAGGACGAGGAGGAGGATGAGGAGCCAGCGCCTACTCCAGCGAGGAAAGGGAAAAAGAAGAGGCGGGTGGCCAGGACCGGCAAGCCACGCGTCAAGTGTGCATCCAAAGAAGACGAGTGCCTCGCCAAAGCGTGGAAAACCGTCTGCCTTGACCCGATCACCAGCACGAACCAGAGCGCCGACACGTACTGGGAGCGCATCAAGTCGGAGTTCGACGAGCGCAAGTTGGTCGACCCCTACTTCGCCACCATCCACATGAAGCGCGGCTCGAAGGCCATGGCGAACCATTGGGCACTCATCCAAACAGCATGCACAAATGGATGGGATCATCGAGGAGGTCACGACTCGCCCGGAAAGCGGCGCCATGATACGTCTCCAACGTATCTATAATTTTTGATTGTTCCATGCTATTATATTATCTGTTTTGGATGTTTAATAGGCTTTATTATACACTTTTATATTATTTTTGGGACTAACCTATTAACCGGAGGCCCAGTCCAAATTGCTGTTTTTTTGCCTATTTCAGTGTTTCGCGGAAAAGGAATATCAAACGGAGTCCAAACGGAATGAAACCTTCGGGAGAATCATTTTTTGGAACAAACGCAATCCAGGAGACTTGGAGTAGACGTCAGGGAAGCAACAAGGTGGCCACGAGGGTCCAGGGTGCGCCCCCACCCTCGTGGGCCCCTCGTGGCTCCCCTGACCGACTTCTTTCGCCTATATATACTCATATACCCTGAAAACATCGTGGAGCACAATAGATTGGGAGTTCCGCTGCCGCAAGCCTCTGTAGCCACCAAAAACCTCTCGGGAGCCCGTTTCGGCACCCTGCCGGAGGGGGGATCCCTCACTGGTGGCCATCTTCATCATCCCGGTGCTCTCCATGATGAGGAGGGAGTAGTTCACCCTCGGGGCTGAGGGTATGTACCAGTAGCTATGTGTTTGATCTCTCTCTCTCTCTCTCTCTCTCTCTCATGTTCTTGATTCGGCACGATCTTGATGTATCGTGAGCTTTGCTATTATAGTTGGATCTTATGATGTTTCTCCCCCTCTATTCTCTTGTAATGGATTGAGTTTTCCCTTTGAAGTTGTCTTATCAGATTGAGTCTTTAAGGATTTGAGAACACTTGATGTATGTCTTGCATGTGCTTATCTGTGGTGACAATGGGATATTCGCGTGATCTACTTGATGTACGTTTTGGTGATCAACTTGCGGGTTCAGTGACCTTGTGAACTTATGCATAGGGGTTGGCACACGTTTTCGTCTTGACTCTTCGATAGAAACTTTGAGGCACTCTTTGAAGTACTTTGTGTTGGTTGAATAGATGAATCTGAGATTGGTGTGATGCATATCGTATAATCATGCCCACGGATACTTGAGGTGACATTGGAGTATATAGGTGACATTAGGGTTTTGGTTGATTTGTGTCTTAAGGTGTTATTCTATTACGAACTCTATGATAGATCAAACGGAAAGAATAGCTTCGTGTTATTTTACTACGGACTCTTAAATAGATCGATTAGAAAGGATAACTTTGAGGTGGTTTTGTACCCTACAATAATCTCTTCGTTTGTTCTCCGCTATTACTGACTTTGGAATGACTCTTTGTTGCATGTTGAGGGATAGTTATATGATCCAGTTATGTTATTATTGTTGAGAGAACTTGCACTAGTGAAAGTATGAACCTTAGGCCTTGTTTCTTAGCATTGCAATACCGTTTACACTCACTTTTACCACTAGTTATCTTGCTGTTTTTATAATTACAGATTACAAAAACCTATATCTACCATCCATATTGCACTTGTATCACCATCTCTTTGCCGAACTAGTGCACCTATAGACTTTACCATTGTATTAAGTGTGTTGGGGACACAAGAGACTTTTTGTTATTTGGTTGCAGGGTTGCTTGAGAGAGACCATCTTCATCCTACGCCTTCCACGGATTGATAAACCTTAGGTCATCCACTTGAGGAAAATTTGCTACTGTCCTACAAACCTCTGCACTTGGAGGCCCAACAACGTCTACAAGAAGAAGATTGTGTAGTAGACATCAAGCTCTTTTCTGGTGCCGTTGCCGGGGAGGTGAGTGCTTGAAGGTATATCTTTAGATCTTGCAATCGAATCTTTTAGTTTCTTGTTTTATCGCTAGTTTAGTCTATAAAAGAAAATTACAAAAAATGGAATTGAGGGTGCCTCATATGCTTCATCTTTTTAATATCTTTCATGAAAATAAGGATTCCGATAATTGTGCCAAATTATTAGAAGAAGAATGCATTAGAATGTTTGGCGCTAAATCTTTGAATGATGAGCACGATTGCAATGTTGTTAGTATGAACTCTTTGAATATCCATAGTACTAATGATGATTGCACTAGTCATGATGAAAATGTCTCTTATAAGCATGTTAATTTTTGTGGAGTGCATAGAGTTTGCAAGTACACACCAAATAGAGAAGATAGATTTTGCAAGAGGCATAAGTATTTAGAAACTAAATGGTTTCAAGAAAGGCTAGATGCTTGTGCTGAAAATTTAAAATTTATTTGCCATCCTTGTGAACTTTGCAATGAACGTGATCATTTAAATCCCCAATGCAAATTGTTTCATGATCTTATCGTGTCCAAAAATTGTGATGACTTGATTTCCCTTGCACACCATAATGAACTTAGTTTTCTTTTGGGTTTTGAAGAAATAAAATGTATAACTAAAGATATGCCAGAATTTGTCCTTGATAAAGTTCTTGATTTTGATCTAGAAGAAATTTTTATGTATTGTGCGGTGAATTGCAATAAAAATCCTTATATTGCCAATTACATAAAGAAAAGAAATCAAATAGAAGATGAAGAAAATACTAATGAAAGGGAAGAGACTTCCCAATATCCTCCTATTATTTCTTATGATGAATCAGGTAACGAGGAGGAGCCTTCTATTCAACCAATCTCATTAATAAGGAGCTCCAAAAAGAGGGTTAACCCCACACATGATGTGAAGAATAAAAAGAAAATACAGAGAAGCAAAGTTAAAAAGGTATCCCTCCCAAATGATGTTGCTCCTATTACTCATTATGATGGTGATAATTGCTATACTATTGGTGCTATCCATACTATTAATGATGAGAGTGATTATGCTTATGATATGAAAATGCCCAAGCTTGGGGATGCTATGTTTGATCAGAATGACATGTTTGAGAATATATTTGCTGCAATTAATGTTTGTCCCAAGCTTGGGGATGCTATGTTTAATGAAGATGATATTTTTAGCCTCCCAAGTTTTGATGAGCAAATTTATTATGATGATAGCATGCCTCCTATTTATGATGATTATTGTGATGACACTTATGCTATAAAAAGTAGTGATGATTATATTTTAAAAACTTGTCATGATTATGATTACCCTTTTTCTAAACATTACTCTTTTAATGTGGAAACAATTTATAGTATTCAAGTCTCTTATGATACTCCCTCCCACTATTCCGAATAAGAAGAATTTTGCTTATGTGGAGAGTAATAAAATTTCTATGCTTGTAGATCATGAAAAGAATGCTTTAGGTGATAGTTATATTGTTGAATTCATTCATGATGCTACTGAAAATTGTTATGAGGGAGGACATATGCTTGTAGGAATTGAAATAATATCTAGTTCCCTCTCTATGTGCTTAATGTTTTAAAGCTATGCTTGTTTTGCCTTCCTATGCTAATTGATTATTGTTCCCATAAGTTGTTTGCTAAAAAAACATATGCATAGGAAATGGGTTAGACTTAAATGTGCTAGTCATATTCTTCATGATGCTCTCTTTATGTTTCAATTTTTATCTTTTATGTGAGCATCATTGAAATCATCATGCCTAGCTAGGGGCATTAAACGTTAGCGCTTGTTGGGAGCCAACCCAATTTTATTTTTATTCTTTGCTTTTTGCTACTGTTTAGTAATAAATAATTCATCTAGCCTCTGTTTAGATGTGGTTTTATGTTTTAATTAGTATTTGTGCCAAGTAGAACCTTTGGGAAGACTTAGGTGAAGTCTATGCGATCTTGCTGTAAAAAACAGAAACTTTTGCGCTCACGAGATTAGCTGCCATTTTCTACTGGAGAGTGATTTAAGGTTGATTATTTTGAAGATGGTTAATAGACAAATTCCTCACGTCCACCAATTTATTTCAGAATTTTTGGAGTTACAGAAGTATTCGAATGATACAGATTACTACAGACTGTTCTTTTTTTGACAGATTCTGTTTTCTATGTGTTGTTTGCTTATTTTGATGAATATATGAGTAATATCGGAGGGTATGAACCATAGAGAAGTTGTAATACAGTAGATATTATACCAATATGAATTTAGAATGAGTTCATAACAGTACCTAAGTGGTGATTTATTTTCCTATACTAACGGAGTTTACGAGTTTTCTGTTGAGTTTTGTGTTGTGAAGTTTTCGAGTTTTGGGTAAAGATTCGATGGACTATGGAATAAGGAGCGGCAAGAGCCTAAGCTTGGGCATGCCCAAGGCACCCCAATGTAATATTCAAGGACAACCAGGATTCTAAGCTTGGGGATGCCCTGGATGGCATTCCCTCTTTCGTCTTCATTCATCGGTAACTTTACTTGGAGCTATATTTTTATTCACCACATGATATGTGTTTTGCTTGGAGCGTCATTTTGTTTTATTTTTTTTTGCTTGCTGTTTGAATAAAATACCAAGATCTGAAATTGTTAAATGTTAGAGAGTCTTCACATAGTTGCATAATTATTCGGCTACTCATTGATATTCACTTATATCTTTTGGAGTAGTTTGTCATTTGCTCTAGTGCTTCACTTATATCTTTTTAAAGCACAGTGATGGTTTTATTTTGAAGAAATAGATGATCTCTCATGCTTCACTTATATTATTTTGAAAGTCTTTTAGAACAGCATAGTAATTGCTTGGGTTATAAAATTAGTCCTAATATGGTGGGCATCCAAGTTGGGTATAATAAAAACTTTTATATAGAGTGCATTGAATACTATGAGAAGTTTGATACTTGATAATTGTTTTGAGATATAAAGGTGGTAATATTAGAGTCATGCTAGTTGGGTAATTATGAAATTGAGAAATACTTGTGTTAAAGTTGGCAAGTCTCGTAGCATGCACGTATGGTGAACGTTGTGTGACAAATTTGAAGCATGGGGTGTTCTTTGATTGCCTTCCTTATGAGTGGAGGTCGGGATCACGCGATGGTTAACTCCTACCAACCCTTCCCCTAGGATCATGCGTGGTAGTACTTTGCTTAGAGGGCTAATAAACTTTTGCAATAAGTATATGAGTTCTTTATGACTAATGTGAGTCCATGGATTATACGTACTCTTACCCTTCCGCAATTTGCTAGCCTCTACGGTACCGTGCATTTCCTTTTCTCACCATGAGAGTTGGTGCAAACTTCGCTGGTGCATCCAAACCCCGTGATACGATACGCTCTATCACACATAAACCTCCTTATATCTTCCTCAAAACATCCACCGTACCTACCTATTATGGCAATTCCATAGTCATTCCGAGATATTTTGCCATGCAACTTTCCACCGTGTCGTTTATTATGACACGCTCCATCATTGTCATAATGCTTTTGCATGATCATGTAGTTAACATCGTATTTGTGGCAAAGCCACCTTTATAATTTTCATACGTGTTGCTCTTGATTCATTGCATATCCCAGTACACCGCCGGAGGCATTCACATAGAGTCATATTTTGTCCTAAGTATTGAGTTGTAATTCTTGAGTTGTAAATAAATAGAAGTGTGATGATCTTCATTATTAGAGCATTGTCCCATGTGAGGAAAGGATGATGGAGACTATGATTCCGCACAAGTCGGGATGAGACTCCGGAATTTATGAAAAATAAAAGAGGCCAAAGAAGCCCAAATAAAAAAAGACGCCAAAGAAGCCCACCAAAATAAAAAAAGAAAGGAAAAAAAGGAGAAAAAAATGAGAGAAAAAGAGAGAAGGGACGATGTTACTATCCTTTTTCCACACTTGTGCTTCAAAGTAGCATCATGATCTTCATGATAGAGAGTCTCCTATGTTGTCACTTTCATATACTAGTGGGAATTTTTCATTATAGAACTTGGCTTGTATATTCCAATGATGGGCTTCCTCAAAATGCCCTAGGTCTTCGTGAGCAACCAAGTTGGATGCACACCCACTTAGTTTCTTTTGATGAGTTTTCATACATTTATAGCTCTAGTGCATCCGTTCATGGCAATCCCTACTCCTCATATTGACATCAATTGATGTCATCTCCATAGCCCATTGATTAGCCGCGTCAATATGAGACTTTCTCCTTTTTATTTTCTCCCATAATCCCTATCATCATACTCTACTCCACCCATAGTGCTATATCCATGGCTTGCGCTCATGTATTGTGTGAGAGTTGAAAAGGTTGAAGCGTGTTAAAAAGTATGAACCAATTGCTTGGCTAAAACCGGGGTTGTGCATGATGGGAGCATTTTGTGTGACAAAAATGATGCATGGCCTAACTATATGATTTTGTAGGGATAAGCTTTCTTTGGCTATGTTATTTTGATAAGACATGATTACTTCGTTAGTATGCTTGAAGTATTACTATTTTTATGTCAATATTAAACTTTTATCTTGAATCATTTGGATCTGAACATTCATGCCACAATAATGAAAATTACATTGAAGAATTATGTTAGGTAGCATTCCACATCAAAAATTCTATTTTTATCATTTACCTACTCGAGGACGAGCAGGAATTAAGCTTGGGGATGCTTGATACGTCTTCAACGTATCTATAATTTTTGATTGTTCCATGCTATTATATTATCTATTTTGGATGTTTAATGGGCTTTATTATACACTTTTATATTATTTTTGGGACTAACCTATTAACCGGAGGCCCAGTCCAAATTGCTGTTTTTTGCCTATTTCAGTGTTTCGCAGAAAAGGAATATCAAACGGAGTCCAAACGGAATGAAACCTTTGGGAGAATCGTTTTTGGAACAAACGCAATCTAGGAGACTTTAAGTAGACGTCAGGGAAGCAACGAGGTGGCCACGAGGGTCAAGGGTGCGCCCTAC
>NC_041381.1:181930576-181947816 GCF_002162155.2 Triticum dicoccoides
AACCGACTTCTTTTGCCTATATATACTCATATACCCTGAAAACATCGGGGAGCACAATAGATCGGGAGTTCCACCGCCGCAAGCCTCTATAGCCACCAAAAACCTCTCGGGGGCCCGTTCCGGCACCCTACCGAAGGGGGGATCCCTCACCGGTGGCCATCTTCATCATGTTGGCGCTCTCCATGACGAGGAGGGAGTAGTTCACCCTCAGGGGTGAGGGTATGTACCAGTAGCTATGTGTTTGATCTCTCTCTCTCTCTCTCTCTCTCTCTCTCGTGTTCTTGATTCAGCACGATCTTGATGTATCACGAGCTTTGCTATTATAGTTAGATCTTACGATGTTTCTCCCCCTCTACTCTTTTGTAATGATTGAGTTTTCCCTTTGAAGTTATCTTATTGGATTGAGTCTTTAAGGATTTGAGAACACTTGATGTATGTCTTGCATGTGCTTATCTTGGTGACAATGGGATATTCACGTGATCTACTTGATGTACGTTTTGGTGATCAACTTGCGGGTTCAGTGACCTTGTGAACTTATGCATAGGGGTTGGCACACGCTTTCGTCTTGACTCTTCGGTAGAAACTTTGGGGCACTCTTTGAAGTACTTTGTGTTGGTTGAATAGATGAATTTGAGATTGTGTGATGAATATCGTATAATCATGCCCACGGATACTTGAGGTGACATTAGAGTACCTAGGTGACACTAGGGTTTTGGTTGATTTGTGTCTTAAGGTGTTATTCTAGTACGAACTCTATAATAGGTCGAACGGAAAGAATAGCTTCATGTTATTTTACTACGGACTCTTGAGTAGATCGATTAGAAATGATAACTTTGAGGTGGTTTCGTACCCTACAATAATCTCTTCGTTTGTTCTCCGCTATTACTGACTTTGGAGTGACTCTTTGTTGCATGTTGAGGGATAGTTATATGATCTAGTTATGTTATTATTGTTGAGAGAACTTGTACTAGTATAAGTATGAACCTTAGGCCTTATTTCTTAGCATTGCAATACCGTTTACGCTCACTTTTACCACTAGTTACCTTGCTGTTTTTATAATTTTAGATTACAAAAACCTATATCTACCATCCATATTGCACTTGTATCACCATCTCTTCGCCGAAGTAGTGCACTTATAGAATTTACCATTGTATTGGGTGTGTTGGGGACACAAGAGACTCTTTGTTATTTGGTTGCAGGGTTGCTTGAGAGAGACCATCTTCATCCTATGCCTCCTACGGATTGATAAACCTTAGGTTATCCACTTGAGGGAAATTTGCTACTGTCCTACAAACTTCTACACTTGGAGGCCCAACAACGTCTACAAAAAGGAGGTTGTGTAGTAGACATCACGCCAGCATCGAGGGTCAGGTATGCACAGACGCCGGTCTCTCGCTCGTTTTTCACCGTGCGTCGCCGACACTTGTTCCTCGGCGCAGATGGTCCGGATGTTCGCCATGTACCGCCAGGACAGCAGCACCGACCAAGAGTTCAAGTACCTTCTCGTCTTCTCTCGAATCGAGAAGTGCAAGAAGTGGGCGGACGTCAGGTGCACCCTCGCCAAGGCCAAGGAGACATACAAGCCGGACGCGCCGACGTCGGACGCAGCCGATGGGCGCCCGGACGGCAACAAACGGGCCAAGTTGGCAATGTAAAGGATGGATGCGTGGGCATGTAAACCTCAGTGTTGCCACCTTTACATGGCCTTGAAGATTCTTTAGGGACAAACCTCACACTGGCAAGCCTCCATCCTTTAGATGCCCACGCATCCATCATTTACATGCCCATGCAAAGGTGGCAGCGCTAAGGTTTACATGCCCACGCCTCCATCCTTAACATACCCACGCAACAAACGGGCCATGTAAAGGTGGCAATGAGAATCGGAACATGCCCAGGCATCCATCCTTTACATGGCCTCGAAGATTTCTTTAGGGACAAACCTCACACTGGCAAGCCTTTACAAGGAGAAGGCGCCAGTGCAATTCATCGCAGGGTATCGGGAGCGAGGTCATTGTTTCCGCCAACTGGGGCCTCCCTCTGCCCTCAAGCTGGCTGTTGACTCCGCCCTCCACTGCATTGACGTCGAGGATCTTTTTTTTTTTGAAAGATCCAGCAATTGCTGGCTTTTCATTGATTATAGCAGGAAGCAGGGAAAAACAAGTGGGGGTGAAGATCCTAGGATCAAAAGCACAGGGTTGGCCACAGGTGGCCGCAAACCCTAGCACAGGAAATTTTCATCTCTCTCAAGGTGGTTCCCCAAAAGGGCTCTCTATGCATGTTGCTCCTGTGATCCTCCAGAGCTCGATGCCATCTCGGATGCGCATGATGATCTCTCGCACGCTTGGTAGGTTGTGACGAAAGGTGCATTCGTTTCTTTCTTGCCAAATCTCCCAGCATGCCAGCAGCAAGAGTGACTGCGCGTCGTGCCGTCGTGGCGGATCAGTGCGCGCCAGGATGCTCTGGATGATTGTGGTGGAGTTGTCGCGGCTCCAGCAGCTCGCAGGGGAGAGCGCGGAACAGACGTGCCATTGCCCGATCTCGCTCCACACGTGCCTGGACTCTGGGCAGTTCCAGAACAGGTGGCTCGAGGACTCGAGGTTTCTGACGCAGAGTTGGCAGAAGTAGCTATTCGGCCACCCTCGCATCTGCAATCTGTCATTGCACCATAGCCTCTCCCGCGGCAGCATCCACACAAAGATTTTGATCTTCCCTGGCGCCCAGGCTTTCCAGATCAGTTGATCAAAGTTGGTCGCTGTCCTGCCCTGAAACTGTGCCTGGTTTGCAGATCTGGCCGATTACGTCACCGCGGCCGAAAGCTTCCAGCTAAGGGCGTCCGGCTCTCCTGGTCGAGTATGCTGCCCCGATCGCTGTAGCTCGCGGTGCAAGCTCAGGACGTCCTCGAGGAGGTGCTGGTTTTGTCCGTGGGCAAGGTCGCGGATCCAGGTGTCATCATCGAGTGCTTCATGGACTGATCTGTGCTTGCGTCGAGAGTGGATGAAGAGCCTGGGGAAACGCTGCGAGAGATTTCCATGTCCGAGCCACGGGGACAGCCAGAAGGATGCCCGCGTCCCTTCTCCGATCGTCACCTTTGTCGAGGCCGAGAAGAGTGCCCTGTCCGCGTCGTCGCATGGCAGCTCGGGGCGCCGCTGCCACCAGCATCAGAGAGCTGCAGGTGGCACACCTGGGAGGTGACTGCGCCGAGCTGCAGGGAATGCGTTGTGGCCGCTCTGGGTGTGTGCTGGGCGAGGGAGAGGGTCGGGCCCATGTCGAGGCCGTTGTCGAGGATCTCACCAGCGGCTTGCGTAGGAGCCCATAAAATCCTGCAGTAGATGTTTTTTATGGGAATAAATTAGAAGTTTTCATTGCTACATGAACCAAGCAAACAAAATTGGAATCAGGCGAACACAAAACACCACCAAAAAAGGGCCACACACCACGGCATCATCATAGTCAATGTACGCGTCGAAGCCAAAGAACTCTCGTCTTATCAAGATTGTCTAGCAGGGCATTACAACGGGGAGGTTCCACCAAACAGACTTACATGGCATCGATGTACATACCTCTCTACAAGGAACGAATTTCCAATGAAAACACAATCGGTTTGATTTCTCTTCCCAGGCACTAACACAAACAGCTATTATGCAAAAAAAAAACGGGGGGCTGGGGGGGAATTATTTTTAGCAAAACAGTGCGAGACATCTATACGAACCAAAGTAGAAACATCAAAAAGGTCAACTGAAATAGAAATCAGAGAGATCTTGAATTGGTTGATAGGGTTTTCCTGAAGGGTGCGCATGGGGACGTACAACCAACAGTGATGGCGCTGGTGAATTTTGGAAGAGCTGGACCGAAGGTAAACGTACCTGTGTTTTTTTTTTGCGACCGGTGATTGATGGTGAGAGAAACCACTTAGAGCAACTCTAGCAGACACCGCATCCCGCCGGCCCGCAAAACGTGTTTGCAGTTCGCGGAAAAACGCCTTTGCGGACCGGCGCGGACGGCCCCAGTTGCAGACCCCGCATAACGGACCCGTAAAAAAGGATATTCACGGAATATGCTCTTTTACGGGTCGGCTTTGCAGGGTCTGATCTGGCGCAGCTCCTCTCGGCCCGGAAAACCTAAATTAGCACCTTAATTTGAGCGGCATCAGCGAGCCACAGAGCCGCGGCACGAGCGCCGAGCCCAGTGGACGACCGAACGAATCCATGCCCGTCGGCGGCGCCGGGAGGACGAACCCGTACCTGCATGCGGCGATGCGCCCTTGCCGGGGCTGCGGGAGATGCTCCCCGACCACTCCATCGCTTGGCGCAGCCACCGGCGGCCGGAAAAGCCAAATCCGGCGGCCCTCGATGAAGGTCCGCAGATCCGCAAATCCGGCGGCCCACCGGCGCAGGGGGGAGAGGGGAGGCCTCGTGCGTGTGGCAGCCTTTCGGCAAGATCTTGTCGGCTGCTTTCGCTGGAATCTTGGGCGGCGACGCGAGGGGGAGAGGGGAGGTGGTTGGTGGGGAAAGCGTGGGCTGAAATGTCCCCCCACCAACCGCTTTCTCTTATATGCAGGGCACCGCAATGGTGAGGGGGAAACCCGCAAATACGCGGGTTGGGGCTGAGATTTTGTCGCGCCCCTCAAAAAATTTTGCGGACGGGGACTGATAGAGGCAAAGGTGTCCAGTCTTTCGATGAGATGATGTATTTCGCTTTGGTGGAAGTCGACTTTGACGATCCGACTACGAACGTGCGAGGACGTCGCGCCTTAGCAATCGCTAAACCAACTGCAAGAGGTTATTGACCACACCGGAGCACGATCAACCTGACCACGAGGGTGTGTTTCTTGCGAGCAAACGAAGAACAAGTAACAAACTGAGATTGCACTCTAGATATTGCAAATATAAGATGAAAGCTTTATTGATCAAGGTGGGGTTCTGTGACGCCTTTGTCTGGTCGTTGAACACAAACGAAGTACGCGAAGTTGCAGCTATGGCGAACTTTAATCTAAACAAAACCCAAAGTCTAAACGGTGCCCTAAGGGTTGTATATATGGAGGAAGGGGGGATTTCGTGGCCCTTGGTGGAGGGGTCCGAAATCAACCCTATCTCTTGTTTCCCCACACATACGGACTCTAAAAATAGCCTATACTTATGTGTTTCGAAATTACATGGGTCTGGCCCAATAAAAAGGTGACGCAACACCTATAATAGCCTCTGGACGAAATTTATGAAGTGACATCTTATATATTTCGTCCAAAGCTTCATGCACTCGTTATGGTGGCTTCAAAGACCTGAAATCATCACTTGTAACTCCGTTCTTGTTCTCCTTGCGCATGCCATCATCTCCATGCTTGTTCTTGCTCCAATGTCCATCCTTCTCCAAGCTAGGCCCTTCATTTGTAAGCAAAACAAATGTATCCAATTTAGGCAGTATCATATTCTCATGAACATTAGAATCATTACCAAGAAACGAAAGTACCTGGTAATTTAGTTGGCGTGCGCGAGCTCTAGTAATTGGTCCAGTATGTATAGCAGCAGGGACTGTGGGTGTAACAATGGTATTGATGTCCTCATCATCCTCCCCTTCTTGAAATGAAGTCGTCCTCGACAAAAGCTCATCTTCCTCACCCAAATAAGGCTTCAAATCTGCAATGTTAAAAGTGGGACTAACCCCAAAATCTGCAGGCAGCTCAAGTTTATATGCATTATCATTTATTTTCTCTAACACCTTAAAGGGACCATCAGCACGTGGCATGAGCTTTGATTTGCGCAAATCAGGAAATCTATCCTTACGCAAATGTAACCAAACAAGATCTCCAGGTGCAAACACAACATGTTTTCTACCCTTATCTCCAGCAAGTTTATATTTGGCATTCATACGCTTAATGTTTTCCTTAGTTAACTCATGCATTTTTAAAATCAATTCAGCACGTTGTTTAGCATTAAAATTAACCTTCTCCGAAGATGGAAGAGGCAACAAATCAATAGGTGCACGAGGTAGGAAACCATACACAACTTCAAACGGGCACATCTTAGTAGTAGAATGCAATGAACGATTATAAGCAAATTCAATATGAGGCAAGCATTCCTCCCACATTTTCTTATTACTCTTCAAAACAGCCCTAAGCATAGTAGACAATGTTCTATTGACTACTTCAGTTTGTCCATCAGTTTGGGGGTGACAAGTAGTACTAAAAAGCAGTTTAGTCCCCAACTTAGCCCATAAACATCTCCAAAAGTGGCTAAGAAATTTAGTATCACGATCTGAAACAATAGTATTTGGCACACCATGCAAGCGAATAATTTCACGAAAGAACAAATCAGCAACATTAACAGCATCATCGCTTTTATGACATGGTATAAAGTGTGCCATTTTCGAGAATCTATCCACGACAACAAATATGCTATCCCTCCCCTTCTTTGTTCGAGGTAAACCTAAAACAAAGTCCATAGATATATCCTCCCAAGGAACACTAGGTACAGGTAAAGGCATATATAAACCATGAGGATTGAGTCGTGACTTAGCTTTTTGACATGTAGTGCAGCGAGCAATAAAACGCTCAACATCCCGTCTCATCTTTGGCCAAAAGAAATGTGTAGCAAGTACGTCCTCCGTCTTCTTCACGCCAAAGTGTCCCATTAATCCTCCTCCATGCGCCTCCTGCAACAACAAAAGACGAAGGAGCTAGCTGGAATGCATAGCTTGTTAGCACGAAACACAAATCCATCATTAACGACAAACTTGTTCCACATTTTTTCTTCTTTACAATTCTGCATTACATCTTTAAAATCAGCATCATGTACATATTGATCTTTGATGGTCTCCAAACCAAATATTTTGAAGTCAAGTTGTGAAAGCATAGTATAGCGACGAGACAATGCATCAGCAATAACATTTTTTTCCCTTCTTGTGTTTAATGACATAAGGGAAAGTCTCAATGAATTCAACCCATTTAGCATGTCTACGATTCAGTTTAGCTTGACTTTTAATATGTTTCAAAGATTCATGAATGTATAACAAATTCTTTGGGCCATAAATAATGTTGTCATGTTTCTAAAGTCCGAACAAGAGCATATAATTCTTTATCATAAGTAGAATAATTCAGACTAGGCCCACTCAATTTTTCAGAAAAGTATGCAACAGGTTTGCCATCTTGTAATAACACACCTCCTAATCCAATTCCACTAGCATCACATTCAAGCTCAAAAGTCTTATTAAAATCAGGAAGTTGGAGTAAAGGAGCATGTGTCAACTTATCTTTCAATACCGTGAAGGCTTCTTCCTGTGCGGTACCCCACAGAAAAGGCACATCTTTCTTTGTAAGCTCATTGAGAGGTGCAGCAATGGTGCTGAAATCTCTCACAAAACGCCTATAGAATCCAGCGAGGCCAAGAAAACTCCTCACTTGTGTGACCGTTTTGGGCTGCGGCCAACTCTCAATAGCTTCAATCTTGGCTTTATCAACTTCAATTCCCTGTGGAGTAACAACATAGCCAAGAAAAGACACTCGGTCGGTGCAAAAGGTGCACTTCCCAAGGTTACCAAACAAACATGCATCACGTAGAGCAATAAAAACATCACGTAAATGTTCCAAATGTTCTTCCAAAGATCTGCTATAAATCAATATGTCATCAAAGTAAACTACCACAAATCGTCCAATGAAAGCACGTAAAACTTCGTTCATTAATCTCATGAAAGTACTAGGTGCATTAGTTAACCGAAAAGGCATGACTAACCACTCATATAATCCAAACTTAGTTTTAAATGCTGTTTTCCATTCATCTCCCAATTTCATACGAATTTGATGGTATCCACTACGCAAATCAACTTTGGAGAATATTGTAGAGCCACTCAATTCATCAAGCATATCATCTAGCCTAGGATTAGGATGACGATAATGAATAGTAATATTATTAATGCCTCTACAATCAACACACATACGTGATGTATCATCCTTTTTCGGCACTAGAATAATAGGAACAGCACAAGGACTAAGGGATTCGCGTATATAACCTTTGTCGAGAAGCTCTTGTACTTGACGCATAATCTTCTTCGTCTCCTCTAGATTGGTACGATATGGTGCACGGTTTGGCAGTGAAGCACCGGGAATTAAGTCAATCTGATGCTCAATCCCTCGAATAGGCGGTAATCCCGGTGGCACGTCTTGTGGAAAGACGTCAGCGAACTCCTGCAAAATGTTAGTGACAGCAGGAGGCAAAGAGGAAGGCACGTCCTCGAATGAAAATAATGCCTCTTTGCACACAAAAGCATAGCAAACAGATTTACTGAAATCTAGCTCATCAATATCAGATTTGGTGGCAAATAAACATGCACTTTTCAATTTAATTTCAGAAGCAACACTAGATGGTTTATTATTAGGCTTCATTTGTTGCTCAAATTCTTTTGCCACAATCTGATTTTCACTCTCCTGTTTTGCTTTATTAGCTCTATTAATATCATCTTTCAAAATGAAATCAGGAGTCATAGGAAGCAAAGTAATATTTTTATCCTTATGAACAAGAGTATAGTGATTGTTTCTACCATGGTGTACAGAATTTTTATCAAATTGCCATGGTCTACCAAGTAATAAGGAACATGCTTGCATAGGTACCACATCACAATCAACATAATCAGCATATGTAGAGATACTAAAATGCACACGAATAGTACGTGTTACCTTAACCTTGCCGCTGTTGTTGAACCATTGGATGTAGTAAGGATGTGGATGTGGTCTTGTGGTGAGAGAAAGCTTCTCCACCATCTCCATGCTAGCCAAGTTGTTGCAACTCCCTCCGTCTATGATGACGCGCACAGAACGTTCTTTCACAACTCCCTTGGTATGGAATAAATTGTGCCTCTGATTTTGCTCAGCTTGTGTGACCTGCACACTCAAAACACGTTGAGCAACTGAACATTCATACCTGTCAGCGTCTTCAGGAGCCATGTATTGTGTCTCATGATCAAAATCATCTCCACCATGTTCTTCACGTGTAATAAGAGCCAAAGTCTCCTCATCATAGTCACTAGCGGACTCATATCCACCACCCTCGGTAGCAATCATCACACGTGGAGATTTGCATTCTCTCGCATAATGACCTCCTCCCTTATAACGACGACAAATAATATCACTTGTGTGCCCTGTTGATGCCATGGAAGAAGAAGAACTCTGTGCAGGCCCGGCAGGTGCGCTCTTGGCAGGTAATGGTGGTTGTGCCTGTTTTCTTGTATCACGGCTGGAGGAGGCACCTGATTGAGGTGCTGGTGCAGTTGAAGTAGAAGATGCACGCGGTGTCCATGATGAAGGTCGGCCTGCAGAAAAGTTAGTTCGGCCAATGCTTGTCGATCCTGCACTTCACGTTCAGCTTTACAAGCAAGATGGAATAAACGAGTGATATTAGTATACTCCTTATAGTCTAGAATGGTCTGAATCTCTCTATTTAATCCACCCAGAAAACGTGCAAGCATAGCTTCATTCTCCTCAACAATACCACATCGAATCATGCCAGTTTGTAATTCCTGATAATATTCTTCTACAGAATTTTTTCCTTGTCTTAAACGCTGCAATTTTTGAAGCAATTCATGTTGATAATATGGTGGAACCCAACGCGTACGCATAGCAGTTTTCAAAGCAGCCCGAGTAGTTGGAATAGAATATAATCTACAATATTCAGACCACCATACACATGCAAAACTACTGAAAGCACAAACAGCAGCAGCAACCCGTCTCTCCTCAGGATATTGTAAACATGTAAATCATTGTTCAGTTTCTAACTCCCAAGTAAGATATATATCAGGAACATATCTACCCTCAAATGGTGGAATATTCAATTTTAGTTTAGGAATATGGGCATCATCTCGTACCTGAGGTGGTGGTGCAGGCCTACCATTACGAATATATACCTGAGGTCGACCTGCTGGTGGTGTTGCTGGTGGCTGCACGTAGTTCGGATTTTGATCAACCTCATCCTCATAATCGCCCGCATACTCATCATCCTCCTGGGTACCACCAGCAGCAGTAGCACGAGCCAAAGAAGCATCAACAACAGGAATAACAACACCAGAAGTTTGCCCATCCTCAATAGGAACACGCTTCGCTCGTCCATACTGATTCGGAAGGAGGCATTGTTGTTGTTGTTGCAGAGGTGCGATAGGTGCAGCCGGCTGTGGTGGTGGAAAACACATGAGCAATTCATTAAACTTGCTATCAAGCTTTGTTTCGAACGTCTTCTCAATGCCATCTACCTTCTTCATGGCCTCGTCAAATCTGTTTAGCACATCTTGCACCTGTCCACTCATCATTTGCTGAAATTTATCATGTAGCTGTTTGTTTGTCAGGTTCTCCCAATCAGTCTCATCGGCTTGTGATCCTACCATGGTTAGCAGCAAATAGAAACACACAAGAATATGATCCTACAGACTACTAAGAAGTGGTGGTGGTGTATCACAAACCCGTCAAGCAAATCTCAAATTCTTACCAGTTCTTACCCAGCAACAGGTGGTGATCGGCAACCGTTGTAGTCAAAACTCTCAAAGCTTGGATAGAAAGATTACCAGAGAGAGTCAAACGCACGACGTAGATGTATGTGGAGCTGGGAAGGCTTATAATATGGTAGCAAAAAAGGATCAGCAATAATCAATTTAGAGATGCAAAGTTGAATAAACGCTCAACGACGGTACTGTGCTGGTCCTAGGCTAGACTGTACTAGAGACGCGAGCCTAGAACACTAACAAAATCACGGCGCTGCACGCAAATAAGGGAAAAGCACACTCTGGATTTTTTTTCGCTCTTTTTTTTGCGCTGTTTTTTTTTGCGAAAAATCACTATAATGGCGAGTGTCTCAAAACTCTTCCCAGGTCAAACTGACAGGATGGGCACGAAATTTTTTTGACCAAATATTTTTTTTCGACTGCCAGGACCCAAAAACTGGAAACGGGTCAAAAAAACTTTCTATAACGGCGACTGTCTCAATACGCTTAGAAACACCTAAAAATAGGATAGCCAAATTTTTTTTCGACATGTGCGTTTTCGGAAAATTTTGGGCCTAAACGGAGGGTGGTTTCCAGACTCTTTTTTTTTTCTTTTTTTTCGAAACCTACTCCGGCAAGGAAACACGAATCGGAATCTAGATGGATCTCGAAAACAAACCTAATATGACAAGAACTCGGATTGGTGGTGGATATATGGTGGTAGATGGCAGCGACGGTGGTATATGACAGTGGTGGTGGTATATGGATACGGATTCGAAGCGGTGGCGGATAAGCGGTGGTGGTAGATGGCAGGGGCGATGATGATGGTGCAGCGGTGGCGTGACAACTTATGACCAGAACTCGAAACTCTAAAAGACTAGACTCTAAGACCAGCAACTAGACACGACGATGCAACCGTAAATTCAACAAAGCAAAACCCTAAAAATATTATGCAATGGCTCAGACTGGTTCGGATATGATGAACTAACCCTAATTTTTTTGTGGCTTTTTCGTGGACTATAGGTATGAAGAAAAGACTCGATCTAAACTACGAAAAACTATAAAATCTCACCAAGCAACCTGGAAATCTGATACCACTTGATAGAGGCAAAGGTGTCCCGTCTTTCGATGAGATGGTGGATTTCGCTTTGGTGGAAGTCGACTTTGACGATCCGACTACGAACGTGCGAGGACGTCGCGCCTTAGCAATCCCTAAACCAACTCCGAGAGGTTATTGACCACGCCGGAGCACGATCAACCTGACCACGAGGGTCTGTTTCCTGCGAGCAAACGAAGAACAAGCAAGAAACTGAGATTGCACTCTGGATATTGCGAATATAAGATGAAAGCTTTATTGATCAAGGTGGGGTTCTGTGACGCCTTTGTCTGGTCGTTGAACACAAACGAAGTACGCGAAGTTGCAGCTATGGCGAACTTTAATCTAAACAAAACCCAAAATCTAAACGATGCCCTAAGGGCTGTATATATGGAGGAAGAGAGGGGGAATTTCGTGGCCATTGGTGGAGGGGTCCGAAATCAACCCTATCTCTTGTTTCCCCATACATACGGACTCTAAAAATAGCCTATACTTATGTATTTCGAAATTACATGGGCCTGGCCCAATAAAAAGGTGACGCAGCACCTATAATAGCCTCTGGACGAAATTTATGAAGTGACATCTTATATATTTCGTCCAAGGCTTCATGCACTCGTTATGGTGGCTTCAAAGACCTGAAATCATCACTTGTAACTCCGTTCTTGTTCTCCTTGTGCATGGCGTCATCTCCATGCTTGTTCTTGCTCAAATGTTCATCCTTCTCCAAGCTAGACCCTTTATTTGTAAGCAAAACAAATGTATCCAATTTAGGCAGCATCATATTCTCATGAACATTAGAATCATTACCAAGAAACGAAAGTACCTGGTAATTTAGTTGGCGTGCGCGAGCTCTAGTAATTGGTCCAGTATGTATAGCAGCAGGGGCTGTGGATGTAACAATGGTATTGATGTCCTCATCAGGGACGGGATGCGGGGTCTGATCGGGCAGGTTTTTCCGCCCGACCCGCATTTTCGCGGTTATTTTGCGGGACGGGGCGGGATGCGGGGTCTGCTAGGGTTGCTCTGAAGTCGACCGGTGCTGGTCGAAGAAAGCGACGCCCCCATGTGGCGGCGGCCAACCACGGGGCGTTCCCCGGCCCGCGGAAGCCATCGCCCTCCACCGTGCAAGCATCAATGGCGCGGCGCCCCTCGGCGTGCGGTGCGGCGACGCTACGCGACGGCGCATATGCCGGTCCCGGCACTAAGCCCGGAGGCGACGCTTTCTGGCACGCATCCGTGGCTGCCGGCCCTTCTGGAACCCTTCTTCCAGGCCACGCTCGATCCGAGGGAGAAAGAGGAGTGGAGGAACAGGGAGAGAGCCGCAGATGGAGGGAGAGGAGATGGTTCTCCATGGTTTGTTCGCTGGACTCGTGGAGGCGTTAACGGTGGCGGCGCACGAGGAGGGAACAGGTGCGGGGCGTGGGGTGATTTTTCTGAAAGAGAGAGAGAGTTGGGCGTGAGTAAGATTTTTCTAGATGAAGCAAAGCGGTGAACCCTAAATTTCTATGTTATTAAACTTCTGATTATCAATTGCTGCCGTAGAGTGTAGCAGGTCGCTCGGGCAAAAAGGAATCTCGGGTGAATCACTTACTGCAGAATTAGAAACTAAGCATGCATTTTAAAAGAAATAGAACTAAATTGACACTTTGCTAAAAGATTTAGGATATTTAATTCTTTTTATTATATATGTCATGGCAGTTTGAAATACTGGTTTTGAGACTTGGTAGTAGTTTATAGCAAACTGAGCTTCTTTTGTGGCCCAACTGGGGCAGTTACGAGAACAACAAGCTTATCGTACATAGAAGGAGGGGGTTCACTCGGGGCTTCTTTCCAGCGAACATAATCGTTCGCTAGATCGAATCCTCCAGGGAGAATGCATCGTTGGCTTGAATCCCGCTAGAGCTGACCTACACCAGTTATTGGCGTCCATTGCAAAATTGTAACAGAACAACAATTTCCCATTCTCCCATAATTTCAGGTTTCTGATATAAAATTACTTATGCAGGACAGCCATTTCTGGCGACATTAGTCGAATCTATACAGCCTACTAGTCACTCTACAATCTGCGGAGTACATAATTTTCCGCTCTGTGTCTAGATGTCGACCTGCTGCTGCAGCTGCAGGGTCTCGAGATGCATCTTCCTCCTCATGCTGGCGATGAACTCTTCGAATTTCTTGTTCATCTCGTCCACATCGTCAGCGCACCCGGCCTCTGTTTCTCGCCGCACCGTGTGCTCCTCTCCTCTGCTTCTCCCGTCATGCAAACTAGAGATCCTATCCGCCACCACGGTAATCTCATTGCCAGTACCATGATGAAGGTAGTTGAAGCTGTAATCCGATCTTTGTTTCTCCGCCGGATCGATCTCTTGGAGCGCGGCATATTCTCTCTGCGTCGCTCTCGTCAGCGGCTTCCCGCGCCATGCTCGCGCCATGGCCGTCTCGGCGCCTCGATGTTCACGCTCTAGCCGACCTTCGTCGTCGCCGGTCGCGCCAGCCGCCGCACTGATCCGCCGACTCTTGGGCTGAGGCCGTGCCTCGGAGCTGGAGCAGGCAGCTCCACCGGCCGTTACGGCGTCGGAGCTTCGTGGCCGAGCTGGAGCAGCGAGGAGCCCGGCGTCCCTGAGGATGACCAGGAGGATGGCGTTGCAGAGGAGGATCATGTTTCTCCGGGTGACGAGCTCGACGAGGCGGAGGCCGTCGAACCGGAAGGTGTCAACGGCGGAGAGGAACCAGGCGGTGGCGCGCGGACGGTGGAGGAGGAGCGTGTGCGCGAGCAGGGTGAGTGCGACGAGTGAGAGCAGCGCGGGGGCCGCGATCTTGGCCTCCATTCTCCCACCCATGGACGCGGTCGTGTTTGGGATGGTGTGGATCCATTGATCTCCACTCCACTGCTATATAGCATGCACAGGTGGCACGCCCGGACGGCTCGTGGAGGAAGACTGAACATGCATGACCCGATCCCGGGTATTCCTGGCCCTAGGATTGCCCATCGAACCAAACCAATTCGTCGGGAAGACTTGGGAGTTGACGATGTCCGCGTCTCGGTGGGGACCTGTGCGACTCCGAGTCGGTCTATTCTTCCGGTTGGGATGGGGCCCAGCGGGAACTTTCAGTCTTTCACACCTGACCTGACATGAGAGAGAGAGTGAAAGCGACGGAGACCGGATCAAGTCGTCCACGGCTCGGCGAAGGGTTCACGCCATGCAGCGAGGGCAGGCGTCGACACGTAGATACTCACGCCCCGCGCGGTAGGGCGTATATGGAAGACGCGGGGTCAATCAACGGCCACATGCGACTGATTTGGTGGTCTGATCATATGCTCACCAGTAACCTCCGCGTGACAGCGGACAGTTTGTCGGTCTACTCCGTGTACTCCTCCGACCTTGTTTGTCGTCCACCCGGCTGCTGCCTCCATTGACTCTTGACTGGTAGCTCGGCTGAGACTGAACTGGCTTGGCTGAGCACGGTATGATGGACATTTGCGCCTTTTAACTCCCACCGTCACAATCCGCAAGCAGTACCTTCGTGAATCATCGGACACTTTGCGTGACGGTCATCGGATGCCGAACATTAGGCGTGCATGCGTTCTCGACCTGGGCTGGGCTCTTGGTTGAGCCCAAGCTGCAAAAGCCGCAACCGAGACAGAAGCAAGTGTGCTACGACCTACGGCCAGTGTTAAGATCACAGTAATAACTCACAGTAGCTCGAATTACACAGCTGGAACTCAGAGGAATTGAGAATTTTTTTTTGAGATAAAGAGGAATTGAGATAAAAGGACGAAGACAAGCACTACAGGCCGAAGGGACCTCCTATTCCCCGAGAAGCGAGCGCCACACTGGGCCGTACCAGGCCACTGCCACGTTTTTTTTGACTTTTTACTTTTATTTATACTTCCAAATATTCAAAACATATATATTTCAAATATATAATTACATAAGTTTTTCGAAAATGTAAATTACGCATTTTAAATTATTAAATGTGTATAAGAAAAATGTGTGCAATGTAAAAAAACTATGTATAATGTGTAGAGAAAAAGTAAAAATAAAAATTTGTTTTTAAAAATGTTAATAACTAAATTAGAAAATAACGAACATGCATATAAAAATGTTACTGATGTATAAAAAAATATGTATAATGTGTATAGAAAAAGCAGATATCCAAAAATAAGCATATTTAAAAAATATTAATCATCTATTCAAAAATGTTAAGCTTGTACGAAAACAATGTAAAAAATGTTAAGCATGTACCAAAAATGCAGAATGTCTATTAAAAGAACTGAACATAAAAACATATTTTTTTTATAAATCTTGATCGTGTATCGAAAATGTTAATTTTATTTTAAATATGTTAAATATGTAAAAATATCTAAAATGTCAAGCATCTACTACCACTATAAAAGGAAGAGAGAGGCAGATCCAAACAATCACACCCATCCATCATCAATATCTGATGGTCAATAATCCTTCTGTGTAGGGGTGGGCATAAAAACCGAGAACCGAAGACCGGAGCCGAAAAACCCGAGACCGAAGCCGAAAAACCCGATGACCGAAACTACTGTTGTTTATTCGGTTGGCAAAAATCAAAAACCGAAATTGCATCGGTGAGTTCGGTCGCTGGACCAGGTTGACCGAATACCCCGAATTGACCGTATATTGTATAAAGCCCATCACAACAAAGCCCAATATCCCATCCATCCGAACCTTTTCAGTCGATTTTTGAACCCAAATACACAGAGCCCCACGGCTTATCCCCAAACGAGCTCCATGTTTCACGCACGCATACCACGCAGATCCGCCGCTTCCATTTACCCGCCTCGCATAGGAAAGTAGCGGCGGCTGGCGGCGTGCACGGCCCATGGCTCCCACTCGGCTGCGGCGTCAACGCCCATCTTCCCACGCGGCGGCGGCCAAGGACGCACATGGATCTCACTTGGCGGCGGCGGCGGCAGTGCTCCCACGCGATGGCGGCGGCAGCACCCATGGCTCCCTCGCGGTGGCGGCCGATGATGTACATGGCTCCAACGCGGCAGCGAGCCAGCCACCATCACTCCCTCACAACCGGCGCCAGCAGTTATAACTGAGGAATCCCACTACAAATCCACACTGTTTGTTCGTTGTTCCTTTTGACTCCTGATTTCTTCTTTTTTTGAGCGAATTGGATCCCGATTTCTTGCTTTCCTAACCAATATCTCAGTTCTCTTCGGTTGTAACCGAGGCCCAACCCGAATTATGGGTGCACCGAAGTCTCGGTCATTGATTATTCATAGGACCGAATGATTAGTAAATTTGGGAAACCGATTTTCAAGAAAGACCGAAGCACTGAACCGAACGGTTCGGTCTAACCGAATGCCCAGTCCTACTTCTGTGTTTAACGCTGCAACCACGCGTTAAGCCAAATCCGACGATCGCTAATTGACCTGCCGTTCAAAAAAATGCTACCCGCACACGACCGCACAACCTCTCCCCTCCTCCCCGCACGACCCCTCTCGCCTCCTCCTCCCCGCACGTCTCTCGCCTCCTCCTCGATCTCGCTCGCCCCATCCTCCTCCTCCCGTGCCGTTCGCCTCCCCGTTGTTCTCGCAGCCTTGCGCCGCCGTTAGTCGCAGGAGCCACCCCGCCGCGCCCGGAGCCGCCTCCCATAGCCGTCGTCGGTCCGCGTCCGGAGCCGCCTCCCGCAGCCGCCACCGGTCGCC